>NC_041380.1:454730887-454834515 GCF_002162155.2 Triticum dicoccoides
ATTTAGGCTTTCGAAACGTTGAGTGCGAGCGAAACACCTACTGGTCCAGCTGGCGGCAACCCGGCGGGGCCGGGTTGGCGAGCAATCGGTCGTGCAGCAACTTTAAAGTGGCAGGGCCGGGTTGGGCGACCCGGCAGTTCTTGACTTAGTGCTCGTGGCACGCTGGTGCTTTGGTCTCATGTGCTTGCCAGCCAACAGCCGAAGCCGGTTCTGCGGCTTTGGGCGAAGTGAGAGGCCATGGCGATCCAGCGCGTCAGGAGCGCTAAGGGAAACGGCGGGTGGCCAAGCCGGCCAGCCCCTGAGATCCCGGGTCGAGCGAGTCGACCCGATGGCCGGGTTGGCTAACGAGGAAAGTAATGCACAAATGTAGGGGACACAATAGCTTGGTCACAAAAGGGCAGCGTCATTCAGGGATCTCGTAGTTTTTAGACGATTACAAAAGACAGTGATACATATGTCCACACGGCTAACTATAAAACGGGCGGAGGAGCTCCGCATTCCATGGCTGGGTTGTTTCTTCGCCAGCGGTGTCCCTCTTGCCCTTGTTTGATTTGCGGGCGTCGATGAGGTAGTACGCATTGCGATCGCATAAGGCCTTGCTGATGATGAAGGGGCCCTCCCATGGGGAGGACAGCTTGTGTTGGCCGGATTCTGTTGGACGAGCCGGAGGACGAGGTCTCCCTCCCAGAAAGCGAGGGGCTTGATCTTCTTGCTGTGGTAGTGCCTCCGGCCTTGCTGGTAGATGGCTAAGCGACTGAGCGCTAGGAGACGTGCTTCTTCGAGCAGGTCGATGCCATCTTCACGGCCTTCCTTGGCTTCGGCTTCCGTGTAAAACGTGACGCGCGGCGAGTCGAACTCGATGTCGGTCGGGATGACAGCTTCTGCTCCGTAGACGAGTAAGAACGGGGTGAACTCGGTCGACCGGTTTGGCGTGGTGCGAAGACTCCAGAGGACGGCCAGCAACTCGTCGAGCCAGCTGCCGGGCGAATGGACGAGCGGCTCGACGAGTCGCGGCTTGATGCCGGATAGGATGAGGCCGTTGGCCCACTCGACCTGGCCGTTGGACTGCGGGTGTGCAACGGAAGCGAGCTCGAGGCAGATGCCAGAGACGGAGTTGTACTACGCGAGCATTGGCGAAGTTGGTGCCGTTGTCTGTGATGATGTTGTTCGGCATGCCGTAGCGCACTGCGATGTCCTTGATGAATCGAACGGCTGTCGGGCCGGCCAGCTTCTTGATTGGCCTCGCTTCGATCCATTTGGTGAACTTGCCACCGCCACCAACAAATGCGTCATGCCACCTCGAGCGGTCTTGAAGGGCCCCACCATGTCGAGTCCCGAGACCGCGAAGGGCCAGGCGATCAGGATGGTCCGGAGTGTCAATGTCGGCTGGTCGATGCGCTTGCTAAAGCGCTAGCATCCCTCGCACTTGAGGATGAGCGACTCTGCGTCTTCGAGGGTCGTGGGCTAGTAGAAACCATGGCGGAAAGCCTTGGCCACCAGGGACTGCGAGGCAGCGTGGTGCCCGCACTCGCCCTGGTGTATGTCGAGGAGGATCTCAATGCCCTTGTCCTGCTCGACACAGTGTTGGAATACGCCAGTGGAGCTGTGCTTGGCGAGCTCGTTGTTGATGATGCTGTAGGCGGACGCTCGGCGCTGCACTTGCCAAGCTTCGGTCTCGTCCATGGGGAGGACCCTGCGCTCCAGGAACTCCAAGATGGGCAGGGCCCAAGATGGTGCCGTTACGGCGAAGACGACCACCATTTCGGGTTCTGGGGTGGCAGCCCCCGAGCCAGGTTCATCAGCCCCCGGGTCAGGTTCGGCGGTCCCCGAGCCGGGATCGATAGTCCCCGGGCCGGGTTGAGGTGCGGCCAGGTCGGGTGGAGCAGTCCCTGGGCCAGGGTGAGGCGCGGCCGGGTCGGGTGGAGCAGTCCCTGGGCCGGGTTGAGGCGTGGCCGGGTCGGGTGGAGCAGTCCCCGGGCCGGGTTGAGGCGCGGCCGGGTCGCTTGGGACGTGGATGGACTCATAGTCTAGAGACGGCTTGACGGACGACTTGTGCAGATGCTCGAGGGAGACGCCGGACGGAATGGACTGTCGAGACGAAGCGATCTTGGCGAGTGTGTCGGCCGCCTCATTCTTTGCGCGCGGGACGTGGAGGAACTCACAACCCTCGAAGAATCCAGACAGCTTCTGGACGAGGAAACGGTAGCTTGCTATGTTGCAGTTGTCAGGACCCCGATTCTAAGTCACACCGATCTAGCCTGTAACACCTCATATCACTTTGCGGCCTCACGCACGGTATTCCCACGGGTGTCGCCTTACCATGGCCTGGGACCGTTTGTGCCTTTTGGCTCATGTATATGATAGTGTCGCTAGCATCCATATGACAGAGAACCCGGGCCGACATGACTAGTCGTGAACCCAAAGTGGCACTAACTTACGAGGACGGGCATACATGAATCAACATCGAGCATGTCGGTCAGCAGCGTGTGAATCCGGGTTGTAGCAACTGGACTAACAGGACTCCGGGAACCCGGGCTGTAGCAGGCTAGCAGGACTCCGGATGTCACCGCGTGACATTTCCCCGAAGGGACAGACACAGGAATGAAGTGAATCACATGCCGGCCAGTCTAAGTGTTTCGGAACAGTAGTGCTGGGCTAGCAGGACTCCGGTGAACTGGTCTGTAGCAGACTACTATGGCTCATGGAAGCATAAGACTACATTTCCCCATAAGAGAGGCTACCAAGGATAAACAACTAGGTTGTCGGATCCCACACATACCAAGTGTGGGAGTCCTGGATTAGGGGGTCTCCGGACAGCCGGACTATATCCATTGGCCGGACTGTTAGACTATGAAGATACAAGATTGAAGACTTTGTCTCGTGTCCGGATGGGACTCTACTTGGCATGGAAGGCAAGCTAGGCAATATGGATATGGATATCTCCTCCTTTGTAACCGACCTTGTGTAACCCTAACCCGCTCCGGTGTCTATATAAACTGGAGGGTTTTAGTCTGTAGGACACAACAACTACAACATACAATCATACCATAGGCTTGCTTCTAGGGTTTAGCCTCTCTGATCTCGTGGTAGATCTACTCTTGTACTACCCATATCATCAATATTAATCAAGCAGGACGTAGGGTTTTACCTCCATCAAGAGGGCCCGTACCTGGGTAAAACATTGTGTCCCCTGCCTCCTGTTACCATCCGCCTTAGACGCATAGTTCGGGACCCCATACCCGAGATCTGCCGGTTTTGACACCGACATTGGTGCTTTCATTGAGAGTTCCTCTGTGTCGTCGCCGTTAGGCTTGATGGCTCCTACTATCATCAATGGCGATGCAGTCCAAGGTGAGACTTTTCTCCCCGGACAGATCTTCGTGTTCGGCGGCTTTGCACTGCGGGACAATTCACTTGGCCATCTGGATCAGATTGAAAGTTACGCCCCTGGCCACCAGGTCAGGTTTGGAAGCTTAAACTACACGGCCGATATCCGCGGAGACTTGATCTTCGACGGATTCGAGCCTCTGCCTTGCGCGTCACGCGATCACGATAAGTACGATTTAGCTCTACCATCGGACAGTGTTAAGATCACACCGGCAGCTGCTTCGACCCTCAATTCAGAGCCAATTGCGCCTTCCGCGGATGGGTGGATGGACCCCGCCGTGGAAGCCTTACCCTTAGTGGCGATCGAGCCGAACATCGACCTTACCTTGCACGAGAGCCGTGTTGTTAAACTGCCGGATCCTTCTCCAGCCACGGACTCCGAGCCGCCTGCGCCCGTTCCTATCGAATCCGATTGGGTGCCGATCATGGAGTTTACCTCCGCGGATATTTTTCAGCGCTCGCCCTTTGGAGACATACTGAACTCATTAAGCTCTCTCTCCTTGTCAGGAGGATCCTGGCCGAACTATGTCCGGCAGGACTGGGACGCAGACGACGAAGAAATTCGTGGCCCACCCACCACCCACTTAGTAGCCACTGTCGATGACTTAACTGACATGCTCGACTTCGACTCCGAAGACATCGACGGTATGGATGACGATGCAGGAAACGAAGAGGAACCACTGCCCATAGGGCACTGGACGCCCACTTCACCACATGACGTATACATGGTGAACACACCAAAAGAAAACAACGACGAGGAACGGAAGGACGCAACGAAGGGTTGTCCCCTCGAGAAGCAGTCAAAGCGGTGGTGTAAGCGCCGCCCCAAATCCTGCCTCGGTAGAAACAACGATCATACAGACCCAGCGTTAGAGCAGGGTGAACCATTGCCGGACCATAGCAACACGGAGAATCAAACCGAACAACCCGATTCTGTCAAAGATAATAGTCCGGATGACATAACACCGGACAGACACCCGGAGCAACAGAATGCCCATCAAAGGCTTGTTGCCACCGCGAGGAGTCTAAAAAAGCAGAAGCAAAGGCTCAAGGCTGCGCAAGACACACTCCAAATCAGATGGAGCAAAGTACTCAACACAACAGCGAAGTATGGCGGTAATCGCCCCACCAAGAGCTACCCGAAGCGGAAGTTGCTACCTGAATTCGATGAGGAGGCCTTAGATCCCCTGCAACCAAAAATCAAAACGGCCACCTGGCCGGATAGACGACCTCACGGCCAACATAGAGCGGCAAGCAATGCCGCACATAAGCCAATACGCGATCCACGCGAGGGCTCGCATCAAGAAGATGGCGCAACCAGATCCATCTATGGACCACGCAGGCGTGCTCCAGCATACGATGCAACACAACAAACATCTGAACACTACGGTACACCAGATACAGGGGTGTCACACACCCCCTATGTTTCACCGACGAGGTACTGAACCATGAATTTCCAGAGGGATTCAAACCCGTAAACATAGAGGCATATGACGGAACAACAAACCCTGGGGTCTGGATTGAGGACTATATCCTACATATCCATATGGCTCGAGGATATGATCTCCACGCCATTAAGTATTTACCCCTCAAACTCAAAGGGCCAGCTTGGCACTAGCTCAAAAGCCTCCCCGAAAGCTCCATTGGAAGCTGGGAAGAGCTTGAAGATGCTTTTCGAGCAAATTTTCAAGGGACTTATGTCCGACCTCCAGACGCGGATGATTTGAGTCATATAACTCAACAGCACGGAGTGTCAACCCGAAAGCTTTGGAACAGGTTTCTTACTAAAAAGAACCAAATAGTCGACTGTCCGGACGCTGAAGCCTTGGCAGCTTTTAAGCATAGCGTCCGTGACGAATGGCTTGCCAGACACCTCGGCCAAGAAAAGCCGAGAACAATGGCAGCATTAAGAAGCCTCATGACCCGCTTTTGCGCGGGTGAGGATAGCTGGGTAGCCAGATGCAGCACCAGTGACCCAAGTACATCCGAAGTTAGAGATGAAAACGGGAAATCACGATGCAGCAAAAATAATAAGCGTCGGAATAAAGAAGACAGCCCGAAGAGCATGGCGGTAAACGCCGGATTCAAAAGCTCTCGGCCAAGTCAGCAAAAGCCGCCCTCTAAAGGCGCCAGAGACGAACTGTCCAGCCTAAACAAAATTCTAGACCAAGTATGTCAGATCCATAGCACCCCCGGTAAACCTGCTAATCATACCCACAGAGAATGTTGGGTCTTCAAGCAGTCTGGCAAGCTCAACACCGTACACAAGGGGGAGGATACACCAAGCGAAGACGAGGATGAGCCTCTCAAGCAAGACACTGGGGAACAAAAGAAATTTCCACCAGAAGTCAAAACAGTCAACGTGTTACACATGATCAAGGGGAGAAACAAAGCGGCACTCCCAGAAAAATATGCCCAAGGGCCTATCATCGCGGAGTCCTGCCACTGGTCGTCTCAACCGATCACTTTCGACCATCGTGATTACTCAGCAAGTATTCGGCATGCAGGATAGGCCGCCCTGGTATTAGACCCAATAATTGACGGATACCACTTTACACGAGTCGTGATGGACGGTGGCAGCAGTTTAAACCTGATATACCAGGATACAATCCGCAAAATGGGGATAGACCCAACGAAAATTTTCCTCAGCAATACTACCTTTAAAGGAGTAACGCCAGGCCCAGGGGCTCGTTGCATGGGCTCCCTGCTACTAGAGGTTATATTCGGCTTCCCCGATAACTTCCATAGTGAAAATTTAACATTCCACATTGCTCCATTCCAAAGTGGCTATCAAGCACTACTTGGACGCGAAGCTTTCGCTCGCTTTAATGCAATACCGCATTACTCTTCCCTTACGCTCCAGATGCCCGGTCCACGTGGCGTCATTACAGTGAATGGAAATATTAAGCGATCCCTGCGCGCCGAAGAGAGGGCGACTGCCTTGGCAGCCGCACACTAAAAATGGCCTCACCAGCTAACAGCATTTGATAGGTCGTCAAGACCACGGACACAGCTAGACGAGTCCGGCGCAGCTATATGTAACTCACACAGGTTTGATAAGCCACACCCCTATTACAAATACAAGGGGCTCAACGCGCGCAGACAAGTGGCATTTTTACTCATCTTGAATTATACATGGTTTCTTTAAACCTGCCCCTTTTGCACGACTTTTCACCTAAGTTTCTCTCTTTTACAGATGACCATCGTGCTACACCCGTTCAGGATACGGCACAACAGAGACACAGGCGCAAACATGCAGCAGGGACCCGCTCCAAGGATTCTTTTTAGATTAAGACCCTGCGTAAACCTTTTTTACTATCTCTTGTTGATATACATCCCTCGGATTCTAAAATACAATTGAGAAGGATGCTTACTTCTTGGCATGTGGCCACGTCAGAATAAACGCCCGTACCTGGACATAAGGGGCTTCTTACAAAGGGCACTATTTAGGCCCGGTTTATACCATAAAGACCGAATACCTTAGGGAGTGTTCGGCGTCGCGAGTTTGGCCTTATATGCATCAGCTCCGAATCATGTGTTTGGTCAAATGTTGGGTTTGCCCGGCTCCTATGCTTTGGTACCTTACGTTCTGCTCTATCGGCTAAGGTAGCACTAGGAGAACTACTGCGAGTGTGCCCCGAGTCATCCGGATGAGCACCTCAGTAGAGAAAGCCGAAAACTGACTGTCATGATATAGCGTGAGACTGTCAACCACTCGATGAACTATTGGAATGTTAGAATTCCTCCGCCTTAATGAAGGGCCGTTTCCCGGCCAGGCATGTATGCACCCCAAATTCGGGAGAGCGCGGAGCCAACAGGAGCTATATAGTAACCCCACCGTCAAACTCCTATGGCTAAGTGAAAGAGTTAAAGCATTATAGTCTGGTTGCCTCGTTCGCTGCGCTATCACATCCTCAATAGGACCAAGACGTTGGGTTAAGTGTGAACATGCGTCTTCTGTAAACACCTTCACATTATATGCATGGGGGCTGAAGCCGACGACTGCAATCTTTCAGGTTATACACATGTATACATAAACGGCCGCACAGGAGGCACCATATTACTTTCAGGCAAAAGTATAAACACAGCCTTAATAAATTTCATAAAAACATGGTGTTTACAATGGGAATACATGTCACTCAAACATAATATTCTTCGAGCACTGGGCCTCTATCAAACGAGCACCCTCGAGAACCTCTTCGAAATAGTGCTCGACAGCCACTCGGCCTACGGCCGAACCCTGTGCCGCAACAGTGGTAGCATCCATCTCCTCCCAGTATGCTTTAACACGGGCAAGGGCCATCTGCGAGCCTTCTATGCACGCCGACCTCTTCATCACATTGATGTGCGGCACCGCACCAAGGAACTGCTGCACTAAGCTGAAATAGTTGTTCGGGTTTGGCTTTTCCGGCCACAGCTGATCCACGACAAACCTCATGGCAAGTCCGGACAACCTATTTAGTTCAGCCCATTCGGCTAGCTGATCAGTCAATGGAAGAGAACGCTCTGGAACGTTGAATTGCGACCAGAACAGCTTGTCCACTTCACGATCTATTTGACCTTGGAAGTATTTGGCCGCATCGGCAGTGCTCGCCGCCAAGTCCATATATGCGTCTGCCGAACTCCACAACCGATCCAGAGGGGCATACCGCGGATCCCGAACTTCCTCTGCAGCATAAAGGGCTTCCCAGCCACAATATCCCCGGCTTCGCGCAGCTCCTCCTTCTTTGCCCTCATAGCAGAGCGAGTGTCTTTGGTCACCATCATGGCCTTTTCAAGGTCCGCTGCCTTCAATCGGTTCTCTTGTTCAAGGAACTGGCAATGGTCGGCAATGTCTTTTAATTCTACGACCATCTTGGCCATCTTCTCTTTGCTTTCGCAATACGCAGCCTTCTCAGCTCTTAACTCTTCGGCTGCCTTCAAAGCAGCCGCATTACTAATTCTTGCTTGTTCCTTGGCTCGCACAAGTTCCGCCCGAAGGGTCTCCATGGTGGCAGCTCCGTCTGCAGTCACAACATATTAAAGATACTGGCATCATGCTGATCTTATTATGTGACATTCACCAGAAAAACATTACTTACCCTGTGACACGTCAAGCCGCTTGTTAACAAGCTCGATGTCGGCGTCTGCCGCATCTAGTTGCTGCTTTAGTTCGGCAAACTCATGAGTCCGGCTAGCCACCGGAGCTCCCACTACCTGCACATTAAAGCGGTATGGTTATTACCTGGGACTACGATCCTCTGTTTGCCGTGGTCCTCGGTGACAACCAGAGTCTCAGGGGCTACTATCTACACAGGGCACACCTAAAAATGTGCGGTACCATCACAAATGTACATCATTTTACGTACCTCAAAGCCCGTCAGTGGACTCATAAAGGCATCATGCAACCCGCTTTCGGCAGATGAGATCCTTTCCATCACCGTACCCATCAATGTACGGTGTTCTTCTGAGATGGCCGCTCGCTCCAACAGCTCTCTCAGTACGTCCGACCGCATACCAGTCGGTGCCGGACTCTTCTGTTTGCTCTCTTTGAGAGCCGGACGCTGGGGACTTCGGGTGACTATAGGATTATCTTCTGGCCTCACCGGATCCGTAGAGGCCCTCCGTGACGACACCTCAAGGTCGCCTGCTTCTTGAGCGGAGGAGTCCGGGGGAGGCGTTTCGCTCTCCATCATCTCCGGAAGAAGATCCCCCGAAGACGAGCTCTGCTGAGAAGGGCAAAGATCCGAACTGCAAGATAAATACTTCGGTTATTTTCCTTAGAGGTAAGGTAATATATCTTCACTATTAAAGTACTTTTTAATTACTTACAGCTCATTAGAGGGTTGATCCCCGCGCGGACTCTGTGCGGCAAGAGCACTCTCCAAGGCAGGACCCTCTGGTGGAGATTTCTTCTCCCGCTTGGAAACCTTGGTTTCCAGATCTTCAGAGGTAATCCTCTTTCTCCCTCGGGGTGAGAGAATGTCCGATTCCTCCCCTCGGTTATCCTCCCTCACGGAGGCGCTCGTTCCCTCGGTCAGAATAGGTAGCGATGCAGGTCCGCTTTCGCCCTCATTAATCGCCCCTTTGTCTTCCTTTGAGGGCTCCGGGCAAGGTGCTAGCTCGAGCATCTTTTCTAGTACTGGATTTTCCAAACCCTCAGGAAGGGAGGCCGAACACCGAATCATCTTCGCCTTTGTTATCCAGTCCTGGTCAAAGAGCGACTTCTTAGAATGACGTCGTGGTAAATAAAAGACGGTGTGTTCGGCTAAAGGATTACTTACTTGGTCGGCGGTATAGTTGCAGCTCAGGCCCACGTCCTCGGTAGTATCCGGACACTCTATTTGGGGTCCGAAGAATGATTTGTACAACTCCTTGTGCGTTAGGCTGAGGAAATTCTGAATAGTACGCGGCCCTTCTGGGTTGAACTCCCACATGCGGAGGGGCCGGCGTTTGCAAGGCTGGACTCGACGAACCAGCATGACTTGCGCCACCATAATCGAACTGAAATCTCCTTCGAAGAGATTTTGGATGCGGCTTTGCAGTATAGGCACATCCTTGGCAGGACCCCAGCTCAGCCCTTTGCTAATCCATGACATCAGTTGTGGTGGAAGGCCTGAGCGGAAAGCGGGGGCAGCCACCCACTTGGCACTTCTGGGAGCTATGATGTAAAACCACTCCTGTTGCCATAATCCGGACACCTCTGGAAAGGAACCTTTGGGCCACGGAGCTCCTACTATCTTGCTTATTAATGCGCCTCTGCACGCTGCATACTGCCCCTCGACCATCTTCGGCTTCACGTCAAAGGTCTTGAGCCATAGGCCGAAGTGAGGGGTAATGCGGAGGAAGGCCACACACACGACAATGAATGTCGAGATGTGGAGAAAGGAGTCCGGGGCTAGATCGTGGAAATCTAGCCCGTAATAAAACATCAACCCCCTAACGAAGGGATCCAGAGTGAGGCTTAGTCCTCGGAAGAAGTGGGAGATGAACACGACGTCTTCGTTGGGTTCAGGAGTAGGGACGACCTGCCCTCGGGCGGGCAGCCGATGCGAAACCTCGGCGGTCAGGTATCTGGCCTCCCTCAACTTCTTGATGTCTTCTTCCGTAACGGAGGAGGGCATCCATCGGCCTTGAAGGCTAGATCCAGACATGATTGAAGGTCCGGAGCACCTGACCTGGGCTTTGGGTGTTAGAACTCGAGGCGGGGGAAGGATTCGATTGAGCACGAGAGGGAAAAAAGTAAAAGCCATGTCCCTATATAAAGAGGGTGAATATCAAGCGTCCTCCCCATAGCCGTTTGGGACTTGCCTATAATCTAGGAGTCCTAGACACGGTTGGGTTACCCACGCCCGTATTGATGAGAATCCCATAATAAGGGGACACGATCTCTGCATCGACGAGACGTGTCAAAAAACTGCCTTGCGTTATGTGCGGGGCTAGTTAAAGGAAACGGTTCGAATAATCACCGGGCCACGGCTTAATGTCATGTTGCCAAAACAAGTCACAAAATTAGATTTGTGAAAATATTATTCTCTCTACGGTGGTATGTGGAAATTATTTTGCAGGGTCGGACACTATCCTCATATTCAAATTCTTCCGTGGTATATTCGGAGGAGGAACCCGCCTTGCAATGCCGAAGACAATACTGCGCGCCGGACTCATCGTCATTGAAGCCTGGTTCAGGGGCTACTGTGGGAGTCCTGGATTAGGGGGTCTCCGGAAAGCCGAACTATATCCATTGGCTGAACAGTTAGACTATGAAGATACAAGATTGAAGACTTCATCTCGTGTCCGGATGGACTCTACTTGGCGTGGAAGGCAAGCTAGGCAATACGGATATGGATATCTCCTCCTTTGTAACCGACCTTGTGTAACCCTAACCCATTCCAGTGTCTATATACACCAGAGGGTTTTAGTCCGTAGAACACAACAACTACAACATACAATCATAGCATAGGCTAGCTTCTAGGGTTTAGCCTCTCTGATCTCGTGGTAGATCTACTCTTGTACTACCCATATCATCAATATTAATCAAGCAGGACATAGGGTTTTACCTTCATCAAGAGGGCCCGAACCTGGGTAAAACATTGTGTCCCCTGCCTCCTGTTACCATCCGCCTTAGACGCACAGTTCGGGACCCCCTACCCGAGATCCGCCGGTTTTCACACCGACACCAAGCATTTCAATCATACACACAATATGCTCGATATGTGTAAATACAACATGGCATCACAACAAAACTCTATGACTCAAAGTATTTATTCATTAGGCTCCGAGGAGCGAGATATTACAAACATGGGTCTCATGACCCAACATACAGAGCATACAAGCAACAAGCACATGCGGAAGCTTAACTTGTCTGAGTACAGAAAACTATAAATGAAGAAGGCTGAGAAGCCTGACTATCTACAAGACCCCCCCAAGGGTACAAGATCATAGCTGAGGTAACGAGCTAAACGCCGAAGTCCATGCAGAACTACTAGTGAGACTGAAGTCTCTCTGCAAAAACATAAATTAAGAAAACGTGAGTACAAATGTACCCAGCAAGACTTACATCAGAACAAGCTACATATGCATCAGTATCAAGAAAGGGGTGGTGGAGTTTAACTGCAGCAAGCCAGCTTTGACTCGGTGGCTATCCTGAACTATGACTACAAGTAACTCTTTTGAGGTGGCGCACACGAGTCCACATATTCACCATATCAATACACCACTATGGATCCGCTCCCGTCTCCCTACGAGAATGCTATCCATAGCACTCATGCTTATCTTGCGCATTTTAGAGTATCCACTTTCACTTGTCTATGAACTATGCAAGGGGTCCAAGTTTCCATATCTGAGGAATCCAGCTATTCGAATAGATAATGATAACCCTACAGGGGTGTACTTCTTCACCCACACTCTCGCCACTTACCACCATGTACACGTCGTGTATCTCGGCAACCTTCAAGCGGAAGCCTGGCGAGGGAGTCGGCCACGACCTAACTAACCACACAAGTCTCTCATCCAGGTTTATCGCCTATTTGGTTTCCATCCGCAAGGAGATCCGGCCGGGGTGTCGCTCACGGCCCCAAACGATGTGTTGAGGGTTCCCAAGCCCACCATCCGGGTGCCACTTGGTACAACGTGCCACTGTGCCTAGTCTGTCCCAAGCCCACCTGTACCGGGTGCCACTTGGTAGGCTACTAACACTACCTACAAACACCAGAAACTAGTTGCAACTCCTGGACAAAGATCGAGTTGATTAATAAGCCGAGAGGGGCCGAGTTACCGGAACCCAATGTGTGGTAGTAATTGTTCATGGATCACAAACACAGAACTTAGTTCCTGAGAACGGCTGCAATGAGACAACCCACCATGTACTCCTACATGGCCCCTCACCGCTACCATTACCAAATCGTGTTCACACACTTAGCTCTCAACGGTAGGACATGTTCACCATGTTCCAATTTATTCCCGATGAATCAGACCCGACTCAACTCTAAGCAGTAGCAGGCATGACAACAAGCGTGAATGAGTAGGCACATCAGGGCTCAAACAATTCCTACTCATGCTAGTGGGTTTCATCTATTTACTGTGGCAATGACAGGTCATGCAGAGGAAAGGGGTTCAACTACCGCAGCATGTAACAGTTGAATCGTTGTTGTCCTAATGCAGTAAAAGAGAGCAGGAGCGAGAGAGTGGATTGTATCAGAATGAACAAGGGGGTTTTGCTTGCCTGGCACTTCTGAAGATATTATAACTCTTCATCGGTGTCATCGAACTCGTCGCCGGGATACGCCTACCGAGAGGGGGCAAGCACTGGCAATAGAGAAGAACACAATCAATGCATATGCGACAATATGATGCATGATCATGACATGGCAATATGCTGTGATTTGAGCTAATGCATCTAGTTATGATTTAAATGAAGTTGGTTTGAATACATGATTCAAATTCCAACTCCATATATGATTATTTAAATGCCCTTTATTTGTTTTGTCAAAAACAGAGGACAAACATTGTTCAAACATGCATTAAAATGGTACAGATGGATTCAGATAATTTTTCATATATAAATCTTTTCATTTGGAGTTACGGTTGAATTTCTATGATTTTTAGAAGTTTTGGGCATTTTCTGAAAATAATAAATCATTTAAGATTTATTTAAATTCCAGAAAGTAATTATTGCGTCAGCATGACCTCACGGTGATGTCAGCAGGTCAACGGCTCGGTCCAGGTCAAACCTGACGTGTGGGGCCCGTTGGTCAGTCACACAGTTAGTTAATTAACTAATTCAGGTTAGTTTAAGTGCTAAGCTAGGTTAGTTAGCCGGTCGGGCCCCACATGTCAGTGAGTGAGGGGGTTAATTAGCAGGGTCATCAGCGGCTAATGGCGTGCCACGTCACCAGCCACCGGAGTTGGACTCCGACGACCTCACGGTGCGGCGGTGGCTCGCCGGAATCGCGCTGTGGGCGTCGGTTGGACGTGCCGAGGGCACCGGGCGATAGCCCTTGCTCTCCCGCATCCAGAGGAGTAGGTGGGTGGCCACGGGGCGGCCGGAGCTCGCCGGAAACGAGCCGGGGCGGCACCGGCGTTCGGGTGAGTGTGGGATTGGTGATGCGGTGCGCACACGAACGCAGCGAGGCGCTAGGGGGTCTCTACGCGTGATGGTGAGCATGTTGGGCGCACGCCCAGGACCAAATGGTCACCGGAGCATCACCGGCGACGAGCGCAGGTGGCGGCGCGTGCGGGTGAACGCGGTGCAGCAGCTACGGCGTGCGAGAGAGGGAGCGGAGAAGGGGAGCAGGGGCAGGAGCTCACTGCGGTTGCGACGAGGCGAACGGCGAGCTCGGGGAGGGGCTGGAGCAAGCGGGGCGGCGATGGCGATCTCAGCAGATCAAGGTTGAAGAAGACGGTGTGGTCGGCATTCAAGGGCGTCTGGCGGGGCGTGGCTCGGTGAGGGGGTCGAGGACGACGTTGCGGACCTTCTGGGCGCGTCGGTGAGGCGTGGGGTGGCCGGTGGTCGCGGCAACGACGGGCGGCGGCGACGGATGCGCTCGAGCGTGAGAGGGAGAAAGAGCAGAAGAGGGAAGAGCGTCCAGAGGGGGAGGGGAACGAACAAGGGGGTCGAGGCGGTGCCGAGGAGAGGACGCGAGGCGTCGCGGTGGCCAGGCGACGCAGGCAGGCAGCCTGGTGGCGCGGCGCCCGCGCGCGCGCCGTGCGCTGTCCCTCCTCTGCCTACTGGCAGAGGTTAGGGATGACTGGCACCGAGCCAGGTGGGCTGGGCCAGCACAGGTGAGGCCCAGGTAAGGTTTCCCTCTTTGTCTTATTTCTATTTTTGTTCTGTTTTTCTATTTGTGCAAATTTGTTTAAATTTGATTTTCAAACCAAATCACTTTTAAAAATTCTGAAAATAGTTATGGGCACTAAATGAATTATTCCAGAGGCCCTCAACTAATTCCAAAATTGTTGGAGCATTTAACAATATTTATAGTATTTAAATGCCCCAATTCTAACACAATATGAGTTAATTCAAAAATCGAGAATGGCCTAGAAATATGTGCATCATTTGTGGAAGAGGTTCTAAACCAATTCAAAAATGATGGGCATTTATGAAGGGCATTTTGGGTTCATTGAAAATATTTTTATTTTGATCCTAGTTGCATTCCATTTGGTGCTAGGGTTTGGACATCCCCATTTCTGGTTTAAGAAAATTTAAACATGATGCAACAACCAAGACTAGACCACAACAAGACTGAAGCTAGGGCTGTGACAGCAGTCGTGGGCGTCCCACTTGCCGGAGCACTGCTGCACCACCAGGTTCGAGTCGCCGTAGCGCAGGATTTGCCAGATGTCAAGTTCCTTGGCAAGCCGGAGGCTGTGCACAAGGGCTTCGTATTCGGCGACATTGTTGGAGGCGGCGAAGTGGATCTGCAGTGTGTACTTGACCGGTTGCCCTTTGTGAGGACAGCATGATGTCGGCCTCTAGGCCGAGTCTCATCTTCGAGCCGTCGAAGTGCATGCGCCAATGCGTCAAGTCCAGTGGCGGCGGCAGGTACTGAGTCTCAGTCCAGTAGACGAGGAAGTCGGCCAAAGCTTGGGACTTGATCGTGGTGCGGGGCTCGTAGAGGATGGTTTGGCCGGCTAGCTCGAGCGCCCACTTGGCGACCCGGCCAGAGGCATCACGGCACCCGATGATTTCACCGAGAGGGGCCGTGCTGACCACGGTGATGACATGCTCTTGGAAGTACTGCTTCAGCTTCTTGGCAGTGAAGTACACACCGTAACACACCTTCTGGTAGTGCGGGTAGTTCTGCTTCGAGGCGGAGAGCACCTCGCTCAGATAGTAGACGGGGCGTTGGAAGGCTTGGACCTTGTCCTTCTCTGGTCGCTCGACCACCATCACCGTGCTGACCGACCGCGAGGTTGCGGCGATATAGAGCAACGGCAGCTCCTTCTCGGCTGGTGCGGCCAGGACTGGTGCGGTGGAGAGCATGCGCTTGAGATCCCGGAAAGCCTCATTCGTCTAGTCGTTCCATTCGAACGGCGTCGTCTTCTTCATCAGCTGATATAGGGGCAAGGCCCTCTCGCCCAGCCGGCTGAGAAACCGGCTGACTCAGGCCAAGCAGTCGGTGAACTTCTGGACATCGTGCAGCCGGGCCAGCTTGCGCATGCGTTCGATGGCCTTGATTTTCTCCAGGTTCACCTCAATGCTGCACTCCGAGACGAGGAAGCCGAGTAGCTTTTCGGCCGGGACGCCAAAAACGCATTTTCCGGGTTGAGCTTGATCTTGTACCCGCGCAAGTTGGTGAAGGTCTCCTTCGGGTAGTCAAGGAGCATGAGGTGCTGCTTGATCTTCACCATGATGTCGTCCACGTAGACGTGGATATTACGGGTGAGCTGCGGCAACAGGCACTTCTGCATGCAGCGTTGGAAGGTGGCGCCGGCGTTCTTCAAGCCGACCGACATGGTGATGTAGCAATACGCCCCAAAGGGCGTGAGGGCGTCGGCCGGGTCCAGCTTGATCTGATGATAGCCGGAGTAAGCATCCGGGAAGGACAGGATCTCACACTCGTTAGTGGAGTCGATGACTTGGTCGATCTGTGGGAGGGCGAACGGGTCTTTGGGGCAGGCCTTGTTCAGGCTGGTGTAGTCGATACACATGCTCCAGGTCTTATTCTTCTTCTGGACGAGGACTGGGTTGGCCAGCCACTCGGGGCGAAACACTTCCATGATGAAGTCGGCCGCCAAAAGCTTGGCGACCTCTTCACCAATGGTCCTTCTCTTCTCTTCGGAAAAACATCGCAGGGGTTGACAGACGGGCTTGGCGTCCTTGCAACCGTGGAGTTTGTGCTTGGTGTACTTCCTCGGGATACACGGCATGTCTGAGGGAGTCCTAGATTAGGGGGTGTTCGGATAGCCGAACTATACCTTCAAGTCGGACTCCTGGACTATGAAGATACAAGATTGAAGACTTTGTCCCGTGTCCGGAAGGGACTTTCCTTGGCGTGGAAGGCAAGCTTGGCGATACGGATGTTCAGATCTCCTACCATTGTAACCGACTCTATGTAATCCTAACCCTATCCGGTGTCTATATAAACCGGAGGGTTTTAGTCCGTAGGACAACATAGACATCAACAATCATACCATAGGCTAGCTTCTAGGGTTTAGCCTCTCTGATCCCGTGGTAGATCAACTCTTGTAATACCCATACCATCAATATTAATCAAGCAGGACGTAGGGTTTTACCTCCATCGAGAGGGCCCGAACCTGGGTAAAACTTCGTGTCCCCTGCCTCGTGTTACCTTCCGGCCTAGACGCACAGTTTGGGACCCCCTACCCAAGATCCGCCGGTTTTGACACCGACATTGGTGCTTTCATTGAGAGTTCCTCTGTGCCATCGCCGCCAGGCCCGATGGCTCCTACGATCATCAATGGCGATGCGGTCCAGGGTGAGACCTTCCTCCCCGGACAGATCTTCGTCTTTGGCGGCTTTGCACTGCGGGCTGATTCACCTGGCCATCTAGAGCAGATCGAAAGCTACACCCCTGGCCATCACGTCAGATTCGGAAGTTTAAACTACACGGCCGACATCCGCGAGGACTAGATCTTCGACGGATTCGAACCACTGCCGAGCGCGCCGCACTGTCATGATGAGCATGATCTAGCTCTGCCACCGAACAGTGCCCTGGAGGCCGCACCTGCATCGGCTCTGGCCCCTGGTTCGGAGCCGACCGCGCCGATCGAGGATGGGCGGTTGGACGCCGCCTCGGGGGCTGCGATCCCAACGGTGGTTGAGCCGAACACCAGCCCCGTACTCTGCAAGACTCGTGACTCCATGGAGCCGAATTCTTCTCCGGACTCTGAACCCTCCATGCCCCTGCCAAGCGAATCCGATTGGGCCCCGATCATGGAGTTCACGGCCGCGGACGTCTTTCAGCACTCACCTTTCGGCGATATCCTGAAATCACTGAAGTCTCTCTCTTTGTCGGGAGAGCCCTGGCCGAACTACGGTCAGCGAGGTTGGGGCACAGACGATGAAGAATTTCAAAACCCACCCACCACCCACTTTGTAGCCACTGTCGAAAACTTAACCGACATGCTCGACTTCGACTCCGAAGACATCGACGGTATGGACGCCGATGAAGGAGATGATGAAGAACCAGCGCCTACTAGGCCCTGGAAAGCCACCTCGTCATATGACATATACATGGTGGACACCCCAAAAGAGGGAGAGGGCGATGGAACAGCGGAGGATGACCCCTCCAAGAAACAGCAAAAGCGCCGGCGTCAGCAGCGCCGCTCAAAATCCCGCCAACACAAAAACGGCGATTCCAGCACGGGAGATAATAATACCCCGGAAAGCGCCGAAGGACATCCGCCCAAGCAAGATTTAGCACAGGAGGATGGAGAAACCAGCCCTCATGAGAGAGCGGCCGACAGAGAGGTCGAGGACGATAATTGTATGCCTCCCTCCAAAGACGAGGCAAGCCTCGACGACGACGAATTCGCCGTGCCGGAGGATCCCGTCGAACAAGAGCGTTTTCAACGTAGGCTTATGGCCACAGCAAGAAGCCTCAAGAAAAAATAGCAGCAGCTTAAAGCTGATCAAGATCGGCTAGTCGGTAGATGGACTGAAGTCCTCGCGGCCGAAGAGCATAAACCCGAACGCCCCTCCAAGTGCTACCCGAAGCGCAGGTTGCTACCCCGATTAGAGGAGGAAGCACTCGACGCAGCCGACAGGCCACCTCGTGGCCGTGACAGAGAGGCCTCATGGCCCTCCACCCAAGCCGCACCCCGTACCAAGGCACGAGAATATGCACGGGACTTACAAGACATGTTGGAGGACAAGGCAAGGCAAACAAGATCGATCTACGGATCGCATAGGCACCCCACGGCTCAAGACGATAATCGTCACGCCGGCCACAAATTCGGCAGGGCCGAACACAGTAGACAAAGCTCATTGGAGCTACGTCATGATATCGCTCGGTACAGAGGCGCCGCACACCCATTGTGCTTCACAGACGAAATAATGGATCATCAAATCCCCGAGGGTTTCAAACCCGTAAACATCGAATCATATGACGGCTCAACAGATCCCGCGGTATGGATCGAGGATTATCTCCTTCATATCCACATGGCCCACGGCGATGATTTCCATGCCATCAAATACCTCCCACTCAAGCTTAAAGGACCAGCCCGGCAGTGGCTTAACAGCCTGCCAACAGGGTCAATCAGCTGTTGGGAGGACCTGGAAGCCGCATTCCTCGACAATTTCCAGGGCACCTATGTGCGACCCCCAGAAGCTGACGACCTAAGCCACGTAATTTAGCAGCCAGACGAATCGGCCAGGCAATTCTGGACACGGTTCCTAACAAAGAAAAATCAAATACTCGACTGTTCGGACGCAGAGGCCTTAGCAGCCTTCAAGCATAATATCCGTGACGAGTGGCTTGCCCGGCACCAAGGATAGGAGAAGCCGAAATCTATGGCAGCACTCACGGCACTCATGACCCGCTTTTGCGCGGGAGAGGATAGCTGGCTTTCTCGTAGCAACAATATGACCAAGAACCCTGGTAGTTCGGACATCAGGGACGTTAGTGGCAGGTCGCGTCACAACCAACAGAAGCGCCGCATCAACGGCGACAATGCTAAGGATACGGTAGTTAATGACGGATTCAGAGGCTCTAAATCCGGTCAGCGGAAAAATCATTCAAAAGGAATCCTAGGGGCCTGTCTAGCTTGGACCGAATACTCGACCGCTTGTGCCAAATACACGGCACCCCCGAAAAGCCAGCCAATCACACCAACAGGGATTGCTGGGTGTTCAAGCAGGCAGGCAGATTAAGCGCTGACAATGAAGACAAGGGGTTGCATAGCGACGATGACGAGGAGCCCCGGCCGCCGAACAACAATGGACAGAAGGGTTTTCCCCCACAAGTGCGGACGGTGAACATGATATACGCCACCCGCGTCCCCAAAAGGGAGCGGAAGCGCGCGTTAAGGGACGTATACGTGGTAGAGCCAGTCGCCCCAAAGTTCAACCCATGGTCCTCCTGCCCGATCACCTTTGATCGAAGAGACCATCCCACTAGCATCCGTCATGGTGGATTCGCCGCATTGGTTCTCGACCCAATTATTGACGGATTTCATCTCACTAGAGTCCTTATGGACGGCGGCAGTAGCCTGAACCTGCTTTACCAGGATACAGTGCGGAAAATGGGCATAGATCCCTCGAGGATTAAGCCCACCAAAAAGACCTTTAAAGGCGTAATACCAGGTGTAGAGGCCAGCTGCACAGGCTCAGTCACACTTGAAGTGGTCTTCGGATCTCCGGATAATTTCCGAAGTGAGGAGTTAATCTTCGACATAGTCCCGTTCCACAGTGGCTCCCGTGCACTGCTCGGGCGAACCGCATTTGCCAAGTTCAATGCGGTCCCGCACTATGCATACCTTAAGCTCAAGATACCAGGCCCTCGAGGAGTAATTATAGTCAATGGAAACACCAAACGCTCCCTCCGAACAGAGGAGCACACGGCGGCCCTTGCAGCGGAAGTACAAAGCAGCCTCTCCAGGCAGTTCTCCAGTCCGGCCATTAAACGTCCGGACACAGTCAAGCGCGCCCGGAGTAACCTACAACAAGACAACCTGGCACGTTCCGAGCAGGCGTAGCAATGCGGCCCCAACCCCAACCCCCGCAAAAAGGCGACGCCAGTACTTCGCGTACATAACTACGCCCTAGAAATACCATGGGCATAGGGGGAGGGGCACCATCACGGCATGCCCAAAACACGGCTTAAACCGCACCAGGGGCTGCCGACCTTTTTTATACTTTTCTCTTACTTCCAAGGCTCTACTCTTCGGAAGGCTTGTTGGCAGTTCAATTGCCGCACAAACGATGCAGGGACCAGGGAAGCAGACAAGCCATGCCGCATTACGAAAATCCCAGGTGGTCTCTATCACGAGCAGTATACCTGTTTCGCATACTATCCCGCAGCTTGCCCCTGAAGCAAACATGTTAAATAGTCCAACTTTTCATTTATCGCATCACTTGTATCGTTCTGCTTTGATCGCAGCTATTTTAGTGAACAATGCATAGCTTTTGTCCATTTTTTGCATTATCCTTTTTTTAATATATATATATATGTTCCTTAATGACATGTTGCACCCGTACACTTTGGTACGGCCAAAATACTCTAGGGGCTTCAGTACCCCTCAACATGGTGTGAGAAGTCCGAACACTTTAACAAGTGCGGCACCCCGAACTTATAGCATTATATGCATCGGCTCCGAATCATGTCTTGGGTCAATAGTTGGGTTTGCCCGGCTCCTATGTTTTGGTGCCTTACGTTCCGCTATATCGGCTAAGGTAGCACTAGGAGAACCACTGCGATTGTGCCCCAGTTGAGCTGGGCCGAGCACCTCAGTGGAGAAAGCTAAAACTGACTGTCATGATGAAGCGAGAGTTGGTCGTTGTTCGAGAGGTTTTTTCGAGTCCCTAAAGACTTATGCCGCTTCGGGCGAGGAGCCGGCTCTGTCCGTCCAAGGCGTGGATAGCGCCCCGAAATCGTTCTTCCGAATACTAGGGGCTTCGCCGAAATTTAAAATTATAGAATTCTATGGCTAAGTGAGAGTGTTCATGCATTATAGTCTGATTGCCTCGTTCGTTAGGTTGAGCGCCTCCCTCGAAGGACCCAAATATGGGAAAAAGAGCGCCCAGGTTTATCCCCGAACACCCCAGCACTAGCGGCATGGGGGCAGAAGCCGACGACTCGCCATCTCTCAGTATTGATAAACAGCCGCACAGAAGGTAATATTTTAAATTCAAGCAGCATTGCATAGCGCATATGAACAAGTTTTCAGCGCATAGGATAACACGAGCGGGTTTCACTCAAAAAATACATCCTTGGTACATTCATCCGCAACAAGACGGGCACCCTTCAGAGCATCCTTATAATAATTCTTGGGATTGCGATGCTCTTTTCCTGGAGGTGGCCCGTTCTTCACAAGCTTCTCCGCATCCAGCTTGCCCCAGTGCACCTTAGCACGAGCAAGGTCCCTACGGGCACCTTCAATGCAGATGGGGCGCTTGATGTCTTCAAGCCTCGGACAAGCCTCCACCAGCCGCCGCACCAGCCCGAAATAGCTCCCAGGCGGAGCCTCTCCAGGCCACAGCCGAACTAGGAGGCCTTTCATGGCCTGTTCGGCCGCCTTGTGGAGCTCGACCAGTTGCTTCAGCTGGTCGCTCAGGGGCACGTGGTGTATGGCCTCAGCGTACTGAGACCAGAACACCTTCTCCATCGAGCTGCCCTCCTCGGCTCGATAGAATGCGGCGGCATCAGATACACTCGAGGGAAGATCTGCGAACGCTCCTGGAGAGCTCCGGATTCGGGTAAGTAACAGGTAACTCACGTTTATGTGTTTGCTTTGCATAAAGAATGCCTTACCCGTCGCAATCTTCTTCACCTCATCCAACTCCTGGAGGGTCTTCTGGGACTCGGCCTTGGCAGACTTGGCATTTTCTATAGCTGCTGCGAGCTCGGTCGCTCGTGTCTTCGAGTCAAGCTCCAAACTCTCATGTTTCTTCATGAGAACTTGGAGCTCTTCCCGCACCTTGCCAACCTCAGCCTCATACCTCTCCCGCTCGGTGCACTCCACGGCCGTACTCTTCTCGGCCTCGAGCAGTGCTTGCTTAAGGGTCGCCACCTCAGACGTGGCCCCTGCAATAGCCATGTCAATCCTGTCATTTTTTGCAATTGCACCTTTTTTATATACATATTCAAACAAGGTATTTCTTACCTTCCTTCTCCTCGAGCTGCTTCTTGGCACGCCCGAGCTCTTGCTCGGCCTTCTCGAGACTCTGCTTCAGCACGTCCACTTCCGCAGTCAGTGCGGCGGACGCTAGCAGAGAAGCCTGCATACGCATATTGACTCCTTTTGTTAGTCTCCTGTGAATTCTTTGATCCTCTATTCGGCTTTTCTTCCCGAACGCCCAACAGAGCATCAGGGGCTACTGTCTATGCGGTAACATTATTTGAACATTCTTTACTTACCTCAAAGCCTGTTAAAAGGCTTGTACAAGCTTCAGCCAGTCCGCTTTTGGTGGACTGAACCTTCTGGATCACTGCACTCATAATAGTGCGCTGCCCCTCGTCGATGGAGGCACCTTGGAGCGCCTCCAACATATTGTCCGGCGCCTCCGGTTGGGCGGAGGTCACCAGCATGGTAGGCTTGTTCCTCTTTGAAGGAGGTCGCCCGCCGGACTCTGGAACCCTTGAAGATTCTGGAGCTGTGTCCGGCCTTAAGGCGGACTTGGAGCCCTGGGGGGTTTCATCCCCTTTACTCCTAGAGTCCGGGAGGTCGCCTTGCGGCGCCCCCAGGACCACCTCCTCCCGGCTTGGAACCTGTTGGGACAACACTTTGGTGTCGTCCGCAGGGCGGGGGGATGAAGCCGTCGGAAGCGAGTTCACCTCCGACGAGTCCAGCGAGCCGCTCGATGATGCGTCAAGCCGGTCTTTGGGTGGGCTGCACAAACATATTCGACATAAGGAAAAGCTGTGCGAAAAACGAATACTATGAATTACCCCGGTATCCGGACACTTACGATTTCACCAGGGGCTTGGCCCTGGGCTGCCACTCCTCTTCGTCGTTGTCGGCGTCGGTGGAGCAGTCCAGAGGAAGGGTTTTCCCCTTCTTGGACCCTCCGGCCTCCTCGGGGAGGGCGGCCTTCCTTTTCTTCTCTCCACCCGCTGGAGGGGGAAAGGTCCCTTCTTCTTCCTCCTCGTCTTCACGAGAGGAAGGCACTTCAGGACCGTCGGGTGACGAATCCAACAGCTCCTGACGTCGGGCACTCTTTCGAGTCCCCGTGGCCCTTTTCGTGGCCTTCTTCTCCGGCACCACATAGGGCGCCGGAACCAGCAGCTTTGCCAAGCGAGCGTCCGCTGGGCCTTCGGGCAGAGGAGCCGGACAGTTGATCTGTCCGGACGTCGCCACCCAATCCTATCAAAGATAAGGGAACTCAGATCCCGCATAGAGTCAAACCATGAAAAACTGATACCCTGTAAAAGGACAAAAATGGCTTACCGCATGAGCGTGATGCTGAGTACTGAATTCGCGATCCTCGGCGGCGGATGCGGGAGCCTCGGCGCCCTTGAAAAGCACCCTCCAGGCATCTTCGTATGTCGTGTCAAAGAGCCTGTTTAGAGTTTGATGCTGCGCCGGGTCGAACTCCCACAGGTTGAAGGCCCGTCGTTGACACGGGAGGATCAGGCGGACGAGCATAACCTGGACTATGTTGACAAGCTTGAGCTTCTTGTCCACCAGGGTTTGGATGCATGTTTGGTGTTCGGTCAGCTCTCCTTTTTTACCCCATGACAGGCCGGTCTCCTTCCAGGAGGTGAGCCACATAGGGGGTCCGGACCGAAACTCGGGGGCTGCGACCCATTCGGGGTCGCACGGCTCGGTGATGTAAAACCATCCCGATTGCCACCCCTTCAGGGTCTCCACAAAGGAGCCCTCGAGCCACAGGACATTGGCCATCTTGCCAACCATGGCACCGCCGCACTCCGCCTGGCTGTCGCGCACCACCTTTGGCTTGACGTTGAAGGTCTTTAGCCATAAGCCAAAATGAGGGCGGATGTGGAGGAAAGCCTCGCACACGACGATAAACGCCGAGATGTGGAGGACGAAGTTCGGGGCCATATCATGGAAATCCAGGCTGTAGTAGAACATGAGCCCCCGGACAAATGGATGCAGAGGGAAGCCCAGTCCGCGGAGGAAATGGGGGAGAAATACCACCCTCTCATGGGGCCTAGGAGTGGGGATGAGCTTCCCTTCTCGGGGAGTCGGTGCGCGATGTCGCTGGCCAGATATCCGGCCTTCCTCAACTTTTTGATGTGTCCCTCCATGACGGAGGAGACCATCCACTTGCCTCCCGCTCCGGACATGACTGGAGCGGGTTGAGGTGGTAGTGCGGACTTGGGCACTGGAGCTCGAGTGCGCAAGAATGGATAGGCAGAGGAGGAAGAAGGCGTGGGTAAAAAGGTGGATCCTTATCCCCTTATATGGGTGGACGCGATTATGTGTCCCCACCAGCCTGGTAAAACTTGCTTATCTCCAAGCGCCGTAATCAAAGGCGCGGTTGGGTTACCCACGCCCGTATTGATGAGAATCCCGAAATGAGGGGACATGATCTCTGCTTTGACAAGACGTGCCAAGGAAACCGCTCGCATAACACGCTAAGGTGGGATAATGAAACGATTGGGATAAAGGCTTGGCCGTGGCGTGTCGCACCACGGAATACTTCGGCATATTAGATTTGTGTTAATATTATTATTCTCTCTATGGCAATATGTGGAAATTTATTTTGCAGAGCCGGACACTATCTTTGTGTTCAAGATCTTCTATGAAGTATTTGGAGGAGGAACCCGCCTTGCAATGCCGAAGACAATTTGCACGCCGGACTCGTCGTCATTGAAGCCTGGTTCAGGGGCTACTGAGGGAGTCCTGGATTAGGGGGTGTTCGGATAGCCGAACTATACCTTCAAGCCGGACTCCTGGACTATGAAGATACAAGATTGAAGACTTTGTCCCGTGTCTGGAAGGGACTTTCCTTGCCGTGGAAGGCAAGCTTGGCGATACAGATGTTCAGATCTCCTACCATTGTAACCGACTCTATGTAACCCTAATCCTATCCTGTGTCTATATAAACCGTAGGGTTTTAGTCCGTAGGACAACATACACATCAACAATCATACCATAGGCTAGCTTCTAGGGTTTAGCCTCTCTGATCTCGTGGTAGATCAACTCTTGTAATACCCATACCATCAATATTAATCAAGCAGGACGTAGGGTTTTACCTCCATCGAGAGGGCCCGAACCTGGGTAAAACTTTGTGTCCCCTGCCTCCTCTTACCATCCGGCCTAGACGCACAGTTCGGGACCCCCTACCCGAGATCCGCCGGTTTTGACACCGACAATGTCCTTTGGGGTCCATGCGAAAATATCCCGATTCTCACGGAAAAAGTCGACAAGCTCGCCTTCCTATTTGTTGTCGAGGCGGGTGCCCACGACAATGTATTTACTGCAGCTGGGGTCTTCCGGGTTCAGCTTCACTTTCCTGGTCTCCTTGGAGGTGTTGAACGAGGCCTCGTCGGACGGGTCCTTGGCCGGGACGGGTGCGGCCGACGCTCCTCGGCTACGACCAGCGACTCGGCCAGCTTGGCGCTGTCCCGGGCACACTCTATGGACTTGCGGTAGTCGCCGGTGATGGTGATGAGGCCCTTCGGACCCGGCAACTTCATCTTCAGGTACGTGTAGTGGGGAACCGCCATGAATTTGGCGAGCGTGGGCCAGCCCAGCAGCGCATGATACGCGATGGACAGGTCCACCACCTTGAACCAAATCGGCTCGTGTCGGAACTGGCTGTTGTCGCCAAACAGGACGTTGAGCCGCATCCGGCCAATCGGGGAGCAGGACAGGCCGGGAACAATGTCGTTGAAGACCATTAGGGTCAGCTTCAGGTCCTTGGCCTCGAGGCCGAGCTTGGACATGGTGTCGCGGTAGAGGATGTTGATGCTGCTGCCGTCGTGGATGAGAACCCGGGAAAATTTGCACGTGCGCCGAGGCGCGACGATGGTGGGGTTGAGGACAAGGGCGTAACCACCCGGGTTCGGCATGATGGCCGGGTGGTCCTCCCAAGTCCAGGTGACCGGGCACTCCGACCAGTGCATGTATTCCATCTTGGCCGGGATGACGGTGTTCACCTCCTGCTGAAGGAGGTGCTCGCTGTGCTTGTCGTCGCTGAGGCTGGTGAGGACGACGTAGGTGGCGTTCTGGGCCGGGTAGGCATCATCGCGTATCGCACCGCCGGCCGAGGCCGGCCGTGGAGGCAGAGGCGGCTGCCCCGCTCCCGGAGCCAGGGCCGGAGGAGGCGGGACGTCGCCCCTCATGATGCACTTGGTGATGGCGCACTGCCGAAGCGTGTGCGTGGACGGCCTTGCGGTGCTGTGGTGCTTGCAGGGAGCATCGAGCATCTCCTCGATACTCATGGCGGGTTGCCACTTTGTTTTGCCGGTCTGCCGACACTTGGCGGCCAGGTCGGCCGCGGGCGCCTGCTCGGCGGCCACGACGAGCCGGTTGTCGTAGTGCTGGGCTAGTTGATCGGCCTTGCGCTTGTTGTTCTGCTCGTTGTGCTGTTGCCGACTGCCTTCGCTGGCCGGCTTCGTGGGGGAAACCGGCTTTGCTTTGCCGGCTTCGTCCAGCGCCACCTGGATCTTCATGGCGGAGTCGGTGTTGGCATACTTGTCTGCCGTCACCATGAGCGCGGCCATGGTGGCCGGCTCGGAGCGCAAGAGCTTGTGCTTGAGGAGGGTGTCGTCCCGGCACCCGTTGACGAAGTACTGGATTGCTTGGGCTTCGTGGACGCCCTCGTAGCTATTCCGGAGCTTGCTCCCAGTGTGCGAGGTACTCGCGGCCGGTCTCCGCTAGTCCCTGCACGTGCATGGCGAGCTGACTGGGGCGGCTGGGTCACTTGTACGTGCCAGTGAAGTTGCACACGAAGGCTTGCTTGAAGTCGACCCACACGTTGATGCTGCCCTCCGACACACTGTTCAACTAGGTGCGGGCTGACCCCTGGAGCATGAGAGGCGCGTAGCACACGGCGACGCGGTGGTTTCCTCCGGCGATGCCGATGGCGGTGGTGTAATCGGTGAGCCAGTCCTCCGGCTTCACGGTGCCGTTGTACTTGGGGGTGTCGCGGGGGAGCGTGAACCCTTTAGTAAAAGGCTCACCCCGGATGCGTGGCCCGAAGCACGTCGGTCCGACGGGGCCGGTCTCCTCCAGCTCTTGGGAGAGGGCGAGTCAGTCGAAGCTGTGACGGACGTCGGTGTCGTCGATGGCGCGCGGGCCTAGCCGGTCGGTCACCACGCCGCGGGGGGCCTGGTCTCCTCCCATCGCACGTCGGCTGGGTTGGACCATTGGGTCGAGTCGGCGTCGGGCCTCCGAAGCCGGCTCGTTTCCCAAGCTGCCAGTGGTCGTCAGGCGGGGTCGCGCCGGGTCCGGGTGCGGCCGGAGTGCGCCTCGCCGGGTGGCGAGGATGCCGTCTGCTGGAAGTCGCCGGGTCCAGCGATGCGGGCGGAGCCGGATCCAGCCGGCTTGGCGAGTTGGTTGAGGCGGTCCTGCTGCGTGTTGGCCGCAGCAAGGAGGTCGTTTACCCTCTTGAGGCGGTCCTGGAGCTCTTCGCCTGCGAGCTGGTCCAGGACGACCGTGGCTGCCTGGGTAGCGCGCATGTTCTTCACAGGAGTCTCATAGATGGGAGGGACGGCATTGAAGGCGCGCCCGATCGCGCTGCCCCGGGACTGCACGTCGGCGAGCCGGCTTGGCTCGGGCGCGTTCGGCATGAAGTCGTAGGCGGCATTGCGCTCCAGCTGAGCGGAGTCGAGGAAGCGCTGCGTGGCAGCGAGCGTCTCGGTGAGGTCCAGCAGGCGCTGGCGGTCCTCGTCGAGGCGAGTCTGGGCCTCGGCAATGTCGGAGGCGTCGATGTCGGTGCCGATGGGGACATGAAGGCTCTGCATCATGGCCCGCAGGGGGGTTGGGCGGGCTGGACCGCCCCGCTGCGGTCCTGGCTTTAGCGGCCTTCCTCGCCGCGCTAGACGAGGAAGCAGCGCCGGTGTCGGTGACGAAAACCTCCACGCAGAGGTCCACCACCCCGGTGGGAGTGCTGTCACCGAGGAAAAGGGGGCAGTCGGAAAAGTCAAGTACCTTGCTGGGGTACTCGTCGGTCGCAGGCGTGTCGGAGATCCGCAGCGCGGCAAAGGAGGTGGCGAGTGCGTCGATGACGTCGTCCGCCAGCGTGACAGGCTCGTCGGAGTCGGAGAAGGGCCCCGTCTGAAGCATGCTCCCAGTCAGGACCTCGAGCTGCCCCACGATGGGAGCCAACTGTTGTGGTGGGCGCACGGCAGATGCCAAGGGATGGCAAAACAGAGGAGGAGGCTCGAGGGCACTGGTGGGCTCCAGAGGCGAGGTCGGCATGAGCGAGCGCGGGACGCAAGACATACCCAGGTTTGGGGCTCTTTGGAGAGACAACACCCCTAGTCCTGCCGAGTGTGGTTTATATCTAACAATACAGGGTTGTTCCTAGAGCTGTATGGAAGAAGAAGGAGGGCAGGCTAAGGCTTAGGCTGCTCCCTCTCCCGGTGTGGCTAGTCTAGTTTGTTGTGTGATTGCTATCGTTCTCGTCGTGTGCTACTTGCCCGTATACATGAGGGATCCTGGGGGGTTTATAGGTCAACCCCCCAGGGGTACAATGGTAATGTTACAAGGTTGTAGGGCCGGGTCCTCAGTGTCCAGGAACCCGGTGCTGGGGTCCGCCGGGTACCAGGCCTCGACGGGTTCCCCGGGCATGGGACCCGCCGGGTATGGGGGCACTGTTGGCCGTCTTGTCGATCGTCAGGGAGTGCCGCTCCGTCAAGTCACCGCTTGCTGGCATCATGGGTGACGATGGGTGCACTGTTGCCACGCCGGCACTGGTCAGCGGGTAGGTGGGGGCACTGTTGCCTCGTCCGGCTAACCAGAGACGTGGGCGGGGTACTGTGGCTTCGGTCATTAGTTGGTGGGCACTCGTCCCATCGTACGACTGAGATGGGACGGCCGCTGACCCTTGGCCGGGTTGGGAAACACGCCAAGGGGGGAGCTGGCTTGTTGGAGAACTCTTGAAGATTAGGCCGGGTTGAGGGGCTTGGCCGGGTCGAGCGGCCCGGCCAAGCGCGAGCCGTCTTGAGGGGTGATGATGGCCCCGTTGTTTTTGAAAAGGATCCGTGTTCCATTGCTTGCCCGGGGTTCATCCCCCGACAAGGGGGAATCGATCACGGAGGGCTTCTACATCAACACCATAGCCTCTCCGATGAAGCGTGAGTAGTTTACCACAGACCTTCGGGATGGCTTCTTCTCTCTCTTTGACTCTCAATACAAAGTTCTCCTCGATGTTCTTGGAGATCTATTCAATGTAATATTCTTTTGCGGTGTGTTTGCCGAGATCGATGAATTGTGGGTTTATGAACAAGATTATCTATGAATATTATTTGGTTCTTCTCTGAATTCTTATATGCATGATTTGATATCTTTGCAAGTCTCTTCAAATCATCGGTTTAGTTTGTCCTACTAGATTGACCCTTCTTGCAATGGGAGAAGTGCTTAGCTTTGGGTTCAATCTTGCGGTGTCCTTTCCCAGTGACAGTAGGGGCAGCAAGGTACGTATTGTATTTTGGCCATCGAGGATAAAAAGATGGGGTTTATATCATATTGCTTGAGTTTATCCCTCTACATCATGTCATCTTGCTTAATGTGTTACTTTGTTCTTATGAACTTAATACTCTAGATGCATGCTGGATCGCGGTTGATGTGTGGAGTAATAGTAGTAGATGCAGAATCGTTTCGATCTACTTGACACGGATGTGATGCCTATATTCATAATCATTTCCTAGATATTCTTATAACTATGCACTTTTCTATCAATTGCTCGGCAGTAATTTGTTCACCCATCGTAATACATGCTATCTTGAGAGAAGCCACTAGTGAAACCTATGGCCCCCGGGTCTCTTTCTTATTATATTGCATCTCGTTTACTATTTTTCAATCTATTCTTGTCAATCTATATACCAAAAATATCAAAAATATTTACTTTACTATCTTTATCAGATCTCACTTTTGCGAGTGACCGTGAAGGGATTGACAACCCCTTTATCATGTTGGTTGCCAGGTTCTTAATTGTTTGTGCAGGTACTAGGTGACTTGTGCGTTGTCTCCTACTGGATTGATACCTTGGTTCTCAAAAACTGAGGGAAATACTTACGCTACTTTGTTGCATCACCCTTTCCTCTTCAAGGGAAAACCAACGCATGCTCAAGAGGTAGCAATAAGGATTTCTAGCACCGTTGCCGGGGAGATCTACACCAAGTCAATACATACCAAGTACCCATCATAAACTCTTCTCCCTCGCATTACATTATTTGCCATTCGCCTCTCGTTTTCCTCTCCTCCACTTCTAAAACAATTTTCGAAAACCTTTGTCTTTTCTTCGCCCTTTTCCGTTCGTCTCTTTTCGCTTGCTTCTTGTGTGCTTGTGTGTTGGATTGATTGTTTGTCACAATGGCTCAAGATAATGTTGACACACGAACACGTCACGTGTACCCTCGACACCGGGGGTGATGCACCGCAGCTCACGTCGAGGGAGACCCGACCGACAGCGTGATACGCAAGACAGTCGGTGGACGCTTTTGCAGACCCGAAACCCCGCGCACCCGGGAGGGACCCCGTCAGGGATTGCGGCAGCTATGGGCTGCCCTAGGTCGATTCGCTCGTCCCTAGAGCCTCGGGATTCGCATCTCTCAAACATGAAGAACAGCGAAGAACGAGAGAGAAAACGGTGGAGAGATAAAACATAGATGAAAAAGTAGTATATTGATTTGTTCGATTGTGTGTTGTTTCAATCGGCCGTCACCCCCAACATATATAAGAGGCGGCTGGACTTCCGTACAAGCAAAGGATTTATCTAGGCTTTCCTTACAAGAAAATTACATCAATTCACATCCAAAACCCTAGTCAAATTCGGACTGGTTTTATCCGAACTTTCCAAAACTGTTCGGTTTAAACTGGCTGCACCTTGCGGGTCTTTTTTGCAGTGGTAAACGATCTCGGATGAAAACAAGCCCAAAAGCAATCTTGACCGTTTCGACGAGACGAACAACTTTGATGTTGAAGGTTTTTTTTATCAGAGATCATCTTGAGGGTCAGATCGGTCTCGCAACACAGGCTATTTCCTCGCGCTACCCGTCAGACATGTGTCTGGTGGGGCGCGCCACATCTCACCTCGTGACAGGGCTGCACTCCGATTGCTCTAACTTTTGCATACGAACTCGGATTTGAATGATTTTTATATCAAAATCGATCGTTTCGACGAAGCGAAGACAACCCGTGCAGGACATTTCTCCATCCAAGATCATCTGAATTAGCTTCTGAGCCCATCTTCAACTTCTCGTCAGCTTGACTATCACAACCTCCACCCCGGCAGGCCTTCCACCCGGGTAAGCTTTCCGCACCGACAAGGTTTCACCCTGGCAAGGTTTTTACACCGGCAAGGGTTCCTCCCTAGCTCGGCAAGGTTTCTACCCCGGCAAGAGTTCCTCCTCGGCAAGGTTTCTACCCCGGCAAGAGTTCCTCCTCGGCAAGATTTCTCCCTCGGCAAGATTTCACACCGGCAAGCTTCTCCGCCGGCAAGCTTTCCACGCCGGCAAGCTTCTCCGCCGGCAAGCTTTCCACGTCGGCAAGCCCTCACATCGGCAAGGTTTTACCCCGGCAAGGTTTCATTCAGCCAGCAAAGGCCGAATACTTTCTCACTCAGGGCCGGCCCGCGAAGTGTTGCCTCTAACTTTTGCATATGAACCCGGGTTTGTGACCATGCCAAAATCTGGTGTCAACACATGCCCCCTATTTTTCGGCAAAGCTTGTGTGCCGAAAAATAACTTGTATTGTGTTTGTTCTAAGGACGATGTCAACACTCCATCGGCCATTTATTTTCCTCAGGACGATAATCAGGTATCGTCCATGTTTGTGCTAAGGGCGATAGTCATATATCGGCCATTGCCCACTTAGGCTTCTTGCCACACACTTGGGTGGTATTTCTTCAAGTACTTGCCATTGAGAGCTCGAGGTAATAGTGCCCCTTGTACGGATTCCACCAAATAAGAGTTTCCGGGAACTATTCTTGCAATTCTAAAAGGACCTTCCCAACTTGGAGACCACTTCCCGAATTTTCTGTCCCTTGAACCAATCGGGAGAATTACTTTCCAGACGAGATCGCCAACTTGAAAATTCTTCAACTTAACCTTCTTATTGTAAGCCCTTGCTACCCTCAACTTGTCCCTCTCTATGGCCTTCAAAGCAGCCAAATGTTTATCGGCAACGTCATCAATATTTTCCATCATCAAGTTATAAAAGTCTACTGTCGATAAATCATTTTGTTTGGCTATTCTCAAAGCATTCAAATTCACTTCCACCGGTAAAACAGCCTCTTGACCATATACTAGCTCATATGGAGTCACCTTTGTAGCACCATGCCTTGAAATTCTATGTGCCCACAAAGCTTCAGACAACAACTCATGCCATCTCCTCAGATTATCCTCAATCTTCTTCTTGATGAGCTTGATTAAAATTTTATTGCTAGACTCGGCTTGTCCATTAGCTTGGGCATAATACGGAGAGGAATTGAGCAACTTTATATTATAAGATTCGGCAAACTCTCTGACTTGGTGTGACATAAAAGATGAACCTTGATCTGTAGTTAACATTTGAGGAATAGCGAATCTATGAATAATGTGCTCAGTTATGAATTGAATTACCTCTGTATGTGTCATGTTCTTGAGAGGTACTGCTTCAGACCATTTAGTGAAATAATCAGTTGCCACTAATACGAACCGATGCCCTTTTGAGGAAGATGGATGGATTTGTCCAATGAAGTCTAAACCCCAACCTATGAAAGGCCACGGCTTGATAATAGGATGTAACATAGCAGCAGGAGCCAATTGAATATCACCAAATTTTTGACAAGCTTCACACCCCTTATAATATCTGAAGAAATCATTAATCATAGTCGGCCAATAAAACCCAGCACGTCGCAATAACCATTTCATCTTGGGAGCCGACTGATGGGTGCCACAAATGCCCTCATGTACCTCTCCCATAGCAACTCTTGCCTGGTCCTTGTCCAAGCACTTTAGAAGAACATCATCGACTGTTCGGCGATAAAGACCGTCATATCTCACTGTATACTTGAAAGTCATACGCCGAACAGACCTGTCCACCCTTTCACTCGGATTGCACAAGTAATCAACAATGGGCTTCCTCCAGTCGGTATTATCACCTGCACTAGATTTTTTGTTAAGGGCCGAATCAGTGGGTTCTGGTTTGGCCTCTCCTATATTGGCAAGACAAGACATCGGTCTTTGAGAAATATGAAACATGCCATGATCAACATGATAGCCGGATGCTTGCTGTGCCAACTCATTTGCTCTCCAATTGTCATGCCTAGATATATGAGTAATGCTAAAACAATCCAATGTAGAAATTATATCTAGACATTTATCAAGATAAACATTAAGTGATTCGTCCAAACACTGAAAGACTTTGGATACTTGCTGCACTACTAGTAACGAATCACCGTAAGCCTCAATATGTGTAACACCTATAGCAAGTAACATCTCTAGGCCGAATAACAATGCTTCATATTCGGCTTGATTGTTTGTGCAAAAATATTCTAGGCGGCACGAGGCTTCAAAAACAGCACCATGAGGAGATATATAAACAATACCAACACCTTGGCCATTGCTACAAACTAAATGATCAAAGTATAATCTCCAGGGTACCACTGAAACAAGGTTCATATCAATATCATGCTTGTCATTAATCCGATGTTCAACAATGAAATTAGCAACAATTTGGCCTTTCATGGATTTTAGAGATTCGTACGCCAAATCATATTCAATCAAAGCATAAGCCCACTTGCCAATTCTACCACTAAGAATTGTCCTATGCAACATGTATTTAATGACATCGGTCTGACGAGCTACTACGCAAGCACTCGGCACTAAATAATGTCTCACTTTTGTGCAAGCATAATATAAGCATAGACATAATTTTTCAATAAATGTATACCTTGTCTCGGCGTCCAATAAGCGCCTGCTCAAATATGTAATAGCATGCTCTTTTCTTTCGGTTTCTTGAGTCAAAACAGCACCAATAACTCCTTCCTCTGCTGCAATGTAAAGCATGAAGGGTTCCCTATGCTTGGGTGCTTTCATCACCGGAGGAGTGCACAAATAATTCTTGATCATATCAAATGCTTCTTGCTATTTTGCCCCCCAAGTGAAATCAACATCATTCTTTAACTGACGGATAGGAGTAAATGCATCAACCTTCCCTGATAGATTAGCTATGAACCTCCTCAAGTAATTGACCTTGCAAAGGAACTTTTGCATATCTCTCTTGCATGTTGGAGCTTCCACTTTCTGTATGGCCTCTATCTTTTTGGGATCAATCTCTATGCCATCTTCATGGATAATGAAGCCCAAAAACTTACCAGCTGACACACCGAATGCACACTTCAAAGGATTCATCTTTAGTCCATAGTTTTTCATTCTTTCAAAAGCTAAACACAAATCGGCCAAGTGAGATTCAAAAGCGTCCGATTTGACAACAATATCATCAATATAGACTTCAAGTATGACACCGAGTAAATCATGAAAAATCAAATTCATAGCCCTTTGATATGTGGTGCCAGCATTTTTTAATCCGAATGTCATCACTGTCCACTCGAATAAACCAAGAAAACAAGGGCAACAAAAAGCTGTCTTGGACATGTCCTCTTCGGCCATAAAAATTTGATTGTATCCGGCATTACCATCTAGAAAGCTAATAACTTTATGTCCAGAGGCATCATTAATAAGCATATCAGCTATTGTCATGGGATACTCATCTTTGGGTGTAGCCCTACTCAGATCTCTAAAGTCAATGCACACCCTCAACTTGCCGGATCCTTTCTTTTCCACTGGGACAATGTTAGAAATCCACTCGGCATACCTGCAAGGTCCAATAAAATTAGCTTTAAGCAAACGACCGATCTCTTCCTTGATCCGGTCATATGTTTTTGGATTAAACTTTCTGGCCGATTGTTTATATGGTCTAAAACCAGCCTTTATAGGTAACCGATGCTCCACTAGCTCTCGGCTTAAACCTGGCATCTCATGATATTCCCACGCAAAGCAACAGACATATTCTTTCAACAGCTCGATCAACTTAGCTTTATGATCGGCTCTTAAATTTGCATTTACAAATGTCGGCTTAGGAGTTGAACCATCTCCTATATCTATCTCTTCTAATGGATCGGACGATGTAAAACCTTGTCCTAATTTATCCATATCATCTAACTATTCTATGGACTCATACATATCGTTCTCATTGGACCGATATTCCACAAGTCGCTTTTGTAACCACTCTGAGTTAGGATCCATTTAAACATATCATACCTTGGAGCCGATTGCATTCGGTCGGATTTAAAGAGACGGGCACGAAACCATTCTTGGTTGCGCTGAGAAAATCGAATTCTGACAAGTCACGTCCCGTCAAGCAAGTAGCATTTGGGTGTTGCCAATCCACCGATGCCTCGGCCAAAGCAACACAGGCCGAGTTATCCGCATGAATGACTTCCACTTCGTCATCAACCCACTGGATCAAAAATGGTGCATAGTGGATGGCACGCACTGGTTTGCATGAACCCAATCACGGCCTAGTATGACATTGTAGTTACCTTGCACCTCAGTGACAAAGAATGCGGTAGCCAAAGTTTTACTTCCCACTGTGAGCTCCACATACATCACATGTTTGGCTTCAGTTTTCTCTTTGCCTTCAAATCCATTGAGCACCATGTTGGTCTTTATCAACTCTTCATCATGCAGCCCCAATTTTTTGAAGCCTGAATACGGCATAAGATTCACCACAGCACCACCATCAACAAGCATCCGAGTGAGCGGTGATCCATTGATATGACTTCTGAGATACAACGGTTTCAGATGCGTTACTGGGTCTTTTGGCTTCTCGAATATTGCATTTTTAGGGCCAAAATCCAGCTGAGCCACCTCCCCTTCCTCATTGACAGCACGAAACTCAGCAGGTAAGTAATATACCATATTGATATCCATACCTTCATGAACCGGCGTAGACTCATAGTTCAACATATCATCCTCTTCGTCAAGTGCATCCACCAATTCTGAAATTTGTCCAAGTGAAGGAGAAGTAAAAAGTGTCACAGACGATGTAATAGCTGTCGCATCGTCCTCCTTTGGTGGCGCAGGTGCTGCTGTGATAGGTGTAGAAGCAATTGCATCTTGTATTTGCTTAGGCCTCCACACTTGTTTTGTAGGCACCATGGGCCGAGTGTCATTGAACAACTTATCCCATTGCTTCTCGGCTTCTTGTTCTGTCATCTCTTGACTCCTTAACCTCTGTAATTTCCTCTTTTGTGTTTTTGTCAGCCCTGGAGGACACCACTTTGGCTGAGCGTATTTAGGATCTCTCATCTTTACTTGGCTGGTGTTTCCTTCAAGGTCATTAGATGAGTGCTTTGGCACGATAGCAAGTATCAGCTCAGTCGGATTGCTATGCATAATCGGCTGTTGTATGGTGAATGTTTCGGTGCCCAAGATGAGTGAGTCGGCATCGGTTTTTTCCTTGCCTTTGCTTGACTCGACCGTTACAGCACTTGGCGACTTAACACGCCATTCTTGCTTGCCAACCCTTTTTTGATTATCTTGCACTAGCCGATTGACACTATTGTTCAAACGGCCTCGTGTGGGATAAGAAAGTCTCTCATGAATGGGCCTCCTTTTTTCTGTCCAACCTGGATGAAAAGCATAAGGGGCCATCGGGGGCTGCCACCATCCTCCATTGAAGTCTCCCATGTAATATGGTACATAGGGGAGAGGCGGTACCCATGGTCCCGGCGCCCACGACCCATATGGCCTTGCATGATGCTGAAATTCTTCCCGAGGAGGTGACCTTGAGCGCTTCAAATTTGGTGACCGGTTAGAGCTAGAACCGGCTGCATGATTGGCATACTTGGACAGCAACATATCAAAAGTTGGATTGATTTTCTTGCGCTGCACTTTAGCTTCATTCGTCTTCCACTTGCCAACTTCTGGACTTTTGGGCTTGACAAATTTAACACGAGTATTTTCTTGCGCTTGCGGTTGCCCCCCGAGTGTAGGATTCTTGATGGTGATTTTGATTGTCTCCTTGCCACAGGGTTGCTTGTCAAGCACAACCTGTCTCCCCAAGACCTTGTCGCCCTCCTTGTCTTTCCTGGGCTCACCAACAATGACATTAGCTTTATTAGCAGATTCGGCAACCTCCGGCCGAATGAGTAGCTTCTTTCCCTCCAAATCCATGGTATTCATTGGAAAAGGCTATTTATCAACTTGCATCTCAGAAAAGTTCAATCGTCTGTCATTAATGGCCGATTGTATCTGCCGTCGAAAAACATTGCAATCATTAGTAGCATGAGAAAAGGAATTATGATACTTGCAATAAGCGCGCCGTTTAAAATATTCTATCACACTTAGCAATGTTAAAATTAAACTTCATCTCCTCATCATGATTCTTATGAATCGGTTTCAGATAATTGCAAGTAAAGGGTTTGGCCTTAGATGGCCAAACAAATTCAGTAGAAAAAACATCACCCTCATCGTCCGAGTGATCACTATCATATTCCACGATATTCATCTTTGGACGATCGGCTTTGTATCTATGCACTTCTTTGAGATCTTTGCTTCGGCTTTCCTGAGCCAAAGCCCTTTGTAAGACTTGGTTGATATTTAAGAACTCATACCTTCTAGCTTTTCTCTAATGGGAGTTCTCAAACCACTCAGCACTAGGTCCGCCAAGTCCCTCTCGGTTATCACCAAACTAAAACACCGGTTTTTTGTTTCTCTGAATCTCTTGACGTAATCGGAGACCGATTCATCATGTTTCTGTTTAACCGATGTTAGATGTGACAACTTGAGTTCATTGTCGCCGCTATAAAAGTGATCATGAAACTTCTGCTCTAGCTGCGACCAAACCCGAATGGAACCATGGGGTAAAGAAGAAAACCATGAAAATGCGGTACCAGTTAATGATAAAGGAAATAAACGCACTTTCAATTCATTCAATGAGCCTGCCTCGCCCAGTTGTGCTAAATACTGACTAACATGCTCCCATGTGGTTTTTGTGCCTTCTCCATTAAACTTAACAGAATCTGGAATTTTATATCCTGGAGGGCACTGGATGGCATAAAAGTACTCGGGGTACGGCTTTTGGTAAATCCGATTCCGAGGTAACTCAACTCCAAAATTCTCTCGAAGCATCTTAGCCATCTCCTCTCTAAGATTAGCTAGACCATCATCCATAGTGGATGATGAAGCTTGTGGCAGTGGCATAGGAGGAGTAGGATTACTAGTTGTAGGTAAGACTTGTGGCATGTATGCCAACCCATAATTTGGTAGTGGTCAAGTGGTTGTAGCTGTAGGTAGGGTTTGGTTCGGCGTTGCCACCGAACCTGGCATGCTCATGATAGGACTAATGGGTGCAGCCACAATTTGGTTTGTATGGGTAGGGTAATAAGCCATCGGCATGGCAGGCGCCGATGCAACAGGTAAAGCCAGATTAGGGTTTTGCACACTAGCAGCTACACCATCATTACCACTAGACGATTGAGATATATTCTTCTGAGCATTAGTATTTTCTATGAAAGTTTGATAGACTAGATTGTTACCATCAACAATACGACTTTCAATCTCAGCCCACTGCTTAGGAGAAAAGGCGGTACTTACAGAGGGTTTAACCTGTTCAGTTTGAAGAGGAGGGAACTTGATTTCTTCAATCGGAGTGATGTTGCCTTGGCGATCTTTCTTGAATTTTGCAAGGAACTCCTACAGGTCCTTCTCCTCGTGCGCCTTCTTGTATTCCTCATAGACTTGGCGATGATCGGCCGATATCTCATCAAGACTGGGCTTAATGATGTTATCGGCGTCTACCTCAAATGGCTTGGGAAGATCGGACATGGTGGATGATGATGATTGATCTTCGTTCCCCAGCGGAGTCGCCAAAAAGTGTGTTGACACACGAACACGTCACGTGTACCCTCGACGCCGGGGGTGATGCACCGCAGCTCACGTCGAGGGAGACCGACCGACAGCACGATACGCAAGACAGTCGGCGGGCGCTTTTGCAGACCCAAAACCCCGCGCACCCGGGAGGGACCCCGTCAGGGATTGCGGCGGCTATGGGCTGCCCTAGGTCAATTCGCTCGCCCCTAGAGCCTCGGGATTCGCAGCTCTCAAACACGAAGAACAGCGAAGAACGAGAGAGAAAAACGGTGGAGAGATAAAACGTAGATAAAAAAGCAGTATATTGATTTGTTCGATTGTGTGTTGTTTCAATCGGCCGTCACCCCCAACATATATAAGAGGCGGCTGGACTTCCCGTACAAGCAAAGGATTTATCTAGGCTTTCCTTACAAGAAAATTACATCAATTCACATCCAAAATCCTAGTCAAATTCGGACTGCTTTTATCCGAACTTTCCAAAACTGTTCGGTTTAAACTGGCTGCACCTTACAGGTCTTTTTTGCGGTGGTAAACGATCTCGGATGAAAACAAGCCCAAAAGCAATCTTGACCATTTCGACGAGACGAACAAATTTGATGTTGAAGGTTTTTTGATCAGAGATCATCTTGAGGGTCAGATCGGTCTCGCAACACAGGCTATTTCCTCGCGCTACCCGTCAGACATGTGTCTGGTGGGGCGCGCCACATCTCGCCTCGTGACAGGGCTGCACTCGATTGCTCTAACTTTTGCATACGAACTCGGATTTGAATGATTTTTATATCAAAATCGATCGTTTCAACGAAGCGAAGACAACCTATGTAGGACATTTCTCCATCCAAGATTATCTAAATTAGCTTCTGAGCACATCTTCAACTTCTCGTCGGCTTGACTATCACAACCTCCACCCCGGCAGGCCTTCCACCCGGGTAAGCTTTCCGCACCGACAAGGTTTCACCCCGGCAAGGTTTTTACACCGACAAGGGTTCCTCCCTAGCTCGGCAAGGTTTCTACCCTGGCAAGAGTTCCTCCTCGGCAAGGTTTCTACCCCGGCAAGAGTTCGTCCTCGGCAAGGTTTCTCCCTCGGCAAGATTTCACACCGGTAAGCTTCTCCGCCGGCAAGCTTTCCACGTCGGCAAGCCCTCACATCGGCAAGGTTTTACCCCGGCAAGGTTTCATCCAGCCGGCAAAGGCCGAATACTTTCTCACTCAGGGCCGGCCCGCGAAGTGTTGCCTCTAACTTTTGCATACGAACCCGGGTCGTGACCATGCCAAAATCTGGTGTCAACAGATAATACCAAATTGTGTGACTTTTCCAATACCAACAACAATGATTTTATTAGCACTCCGATTGCTCCTACTACCGATGCTGAATCTTGTGAAATTAATACCGCTTTGTTGAATCTTGTTATGAAAGATCAATTTTCTGGCCTTCCTAGTGAAGATGCTGCTACCCATCTAAACAACTTTGTTGATTTCGGTGATATGCAAAAGAAGAAAGATGTGGATAATGATATTGTTAAATTGAAGCTATTTCCGTTTTCTCTTAGAGATCGTGCTAAAACTTGGTTCTCTTCTTTGCCTAAAAATAGTATTGATTCATGGAATAAGTGCAAAGATGCTTTTATCTCTAAGTATTTTCCTCCCGCTAAGATCAACTCTCTTAGGAACGATATTATGAATTTTAAGCAACTTGATCATGAGCATGTTGCACAAACTTGGGAGAGGATGAAATTAATGATGCCTAATTGCCCTACACATGGTTTGAATTTGTGGATGATTATACAAAAAATTTATGCCGGATTGAATTTTGCTTCTAGAAATCTTTTAGATTCGGCCGCGGGAGGCACTTTTATGGAAATCACTTTAGGAGAAGCTACTAAACTCCTAGACAATATTATGGTTAATTATTCTCAATGGCACACCAAAAGATCTACTAGTAAAAAAGTTCATGCGATTGAAGAGATTAATGTTTTGAGTGGAAAGATGGATGAACTTATGAATTTTTTTCCTAATAAAAGTGTTTCTTCTGATCCTAATGATATTCCTTTGTCCACTTTGATTGAGAATAATAATGAATCTATGGATGTGAATTTTGTTGGTAGGAATATTTTTGGTAACAACGCGTATAGAGGAAATTTTAATTCTAGGTCGTTTCCTAGTAATTCCTCTAATAATTATGATAATTCCTATAACAAATCTTATGGAAATTTTAATAATATGCCCTCTAATTTTGAGATTAGTGTTAAATAATTTATGAGTTCGCAAAAGAATTTCAATGCTTTGGTTGAAGAAAAATTGCTTAAGATTGATGAGTTGGCTAGGAACGTGGATAGAATTTCTCTTGATGTTGATTCTTTGAAAATTAGATCTATTCCACCTAAACATGATATCAATGAGTCTCTCAAAGCCATGAGAATTTCCATTGATGAGTGCAAAGAAAGAACCGCTAGGATGCGTGCTAAAAAAGATTGCTTTGTGAGAGCCTGTTCTTCTAGTTTTCATGATAATAATGATGAAGATCTAAAAGTGATTGATGTGACTCCTATTAAATATTTGTTTTCCAATATGAATCTTGATAAAGATGGGACTGGATATGAGTCAACTTTAGTTAAAAGGCGTCCCAATGATTCAGAGTTTTTAGATCTTGATGCAAAAATTAATAAAAGTGGGATTGAAGAGGTTAAAATTTTACATAGCAATGAACCCACCATTTTGAATTTCAAGGGATTTAATTATTATAGTAGCTCTTTGATAGATTGTATTTCCTTGTTGCAATCCGTGTTAAATTCTCCTCATGCTTATAATCAAAATAAAGCTTTTACTAAACATATCGTTGATACTTTGATGCAATACTATGAAGAAAAGCTTGAACTAGAAGTTTCTATCCCTAGAAAACTTTATGATGAGTGGGAACCTACTATTAAAATTAAGATTAAAGATTATGAATGATATGCTTTATGTGATTTGGGTGCTAGTGTTTCCACGATTCCAAAAACTTTGTGTGATGTGCTAGGTTTCCGTGAATTTGATGATTGTTCTTTAAATTTGCATCTTGTGGATTCCACCATTAAGAAACCTATGGGAAGGATTAATGATGTTATTGTTGTTGCAAATAGTAATTGTGTGCCCGTATATTTCATTGTTCTTGATATAGATTGCAATCTTACATGTCCTATTATTCTTGGTAGACCTTTCTTTAGAACGATTGGTGCAATTATTGACATGAAAGAAGGAAATATCAGATTCCAATTTCCGTTAAGGAAAGGCATGGAACACTTTCCTAGAAAGAAAATTAAATTGCCTTATGAATCTATTATTAGAGCCACTTATGGATTGCATACCAAAGATAACAATACCTAGATCTATTCTTGTTTTTATGCCTAGCTAGGAGCGTTAAACGATAGCGCTTGTTGGGAGGCAACCCAATTTTATTTTTGTTCTTTAATTTTTGTTCCTATTTAGTGATAAACAATTTATCTAGCCTATGTTATGATTTTATTTTTTATGCTTTAATTAGTGTTTGTGCCAAGTAAAGCCTTTAGGATCTTCTTGGGTGATTATTGTTTGATCTTGCCGATAAAAACAGAAAGTATGCGCTCACGAAAATAATTTTCATCTTTTTACGAGAGAGCGATAAAATACCAATTCCAACTGCAGTAGATCAATATACAAATTGTCCTGGTCGTCCTAAGTTTTCAGAATTTTTGGACTTACAGAACTATTTGAAACCTATAGATTGCTACAGATTGTTCTGTTTTTGACTGATTCTGTTTTTCGCGTGTTTTTTGCTTATTTTGATGCATCTATGGCTAGTATCGGGGGGTATGAACCATAGAGAAGTTGGAATACACTAGGTTTAACACCAATATAAATAAATAATGAGTTCATTACAGTACCTTAAAGTGGTGGTTTATTTTCTTATACTAACGAAGCTCGTGAGATTTTCTATTGAGTTTTGTGTTGTGAAGTTTTCAAGTTTTTGGATAAAGATTGGATGGATTTTGGAATAAGAAGTGGCAAGAGCCTAAGCTTACGGATGCCCAAGACACCCCAAGGAAAAATTCAAGGACAACCAAAATCCTAAGCTTGGGGATGCCCCGGAAGGCATCCCCTCTTTCGTCTTCGTCTATCAGTAACTTTACTTGAGGCTATGTTTTTATACACCACATGATATGTGTTTTACTTGGAGTGTCTTGTATGATTTGAGTCTTTGCTTTTTAGTTTAACACAATCATCCTTGCTGTACACACCTTTTGGGAGAGACACGCATGAATCGGAATTTATTAGAATACTCTATGTGCTTCACTTATATCTTTTGGGCTAGATAATTTTGCTCTAGTGCTTCACTTGTATATTCTTAGAGCACGGTGGTGGTTTTATTTTATAGAAATTATTGATATCTCATGCTTAACTTATACTATTTTGAGAGTCCTTTAGAACAACATGATATTTTACTTTGGCTATAAAATTAGTACTAATATGATAGGCATCCAAGATGACTATAATAATAACTTTCATATAAAGTGCATTGAATACTATGAGAAGTTCGATTCCTTATGATTGTTTTGAGATATGAAGATGGTGATATTAGAGTCATGCTAGTTGAGTAGTTGTGAATTTGAGAGATACTTGTGTTAAAGTTTGTGATGCCCGTAGCATGCATGTATGGTGAACCGTTATGTGATGAAGTCAGAGCATGATTTATTTTTTGATTGTCCTCCTTATGAGTGGTGGTCGGGGACGAGCGATGGTCTTTTCCTACCAATCTACCCCCCTAGGAGCATGCGCATAATACTTTGTTTGGATAACTAATAGATTTTTTCAATAAGTATGTGAGTTCTTTATGACTAATGTTGAGTCCATGGATTATACGCACTCTCACCCTTCCACCACTGCTAGCCTCTCTAGTATCGCGCAACATTCGCCGGTACCATAAACCCACCATTTACCTTCCTCAAAACATCCACCATACCTACATATTATGGCATTTCCATATCCATTCCAAGATATATTGCCATGCAACTTTCCACCGTTCCGTTTATTATGACACGCTCCATCATTGTCATATTGCTTTGCATGATCATGTAGTTGACATCGTATTTGTGGCAAAGCCACCATTCATAATTTTTCATACATGTCACTCTTGAATCATTGCACATCCCGGTACACCGCTGGAGGTATTCACATAGAGTCATATTTTGTTCTAAGTATCGAGTTGTAATTCTTGAGTTGTAAGTAAATAAAAGTGTGATGATCATCATTATTAGAGCATTGTCCCATGTGAGAAAAGGATGATGGAGACTATGATTCCCCCACAAGTCGGGATGAGAATCCGGACGAAAAATAAAAAGATAAAAAAGAGGCCATAAAAAATAGGGAGAAAAGGCCCAAATAAAAAAATGATGAGAGAAAAAGAGACAAGAGGCAATGCTAGTATCCTCTTTCCACACTTGTGCTTCAAAGTAGCACAATGATCTTCATGATAGAGAGTCTCCTATTTTGTCACTTTCATATACTAGTGGGAATTTTTCATTATAGAACTTGGCTTGTATATTCCAATGATGGGCTTCCTCAAGATGCCCTAGGTCTTCATGAGCAAGCAAGTTGGATGCACACCCACTTAGTTTCTTTTTGAGCTTTCATACACTTATAGATCTAGTGCATCCGTTGCATGGCAATCCCTACTCACTCACATTGATATCTATTGATGATCATCTTCATAGCCCGTTGATACGCCTAGTTGATATGAGACTATCTTCTCCTTTTTGTCTTCTCCACAACCACCATTCTATTCCACCAATAGTGTTATGTCCATGGCTCACGCTCATGTATTGCGTGAAGATTGAAAAAGTTTGAGAACATCAAAAGTATGAAACAATTGCTTGGCTTGTCGTGCATGATTTAAATATTTTGTGTGATGAAGATAGAGCATCGCCAGACTATATGATTTTGTAGGGATAGCTTTCTTTGGCCATGTTATTTTGAGAAGACATGTTACTTTATTAGTATGCTTGAAGTGTTATTATTTTTATGTCAATATTAAACTTTTGTCTTGAATCTTTCGGATCTGAACATTCATGCCACAATAAAGAAAATTACATTGATAATTATGTTAGGTAGCATTCCACATCAAAAATTCGGTTTTTATCATTTACCTACTCGAGGACGAGCAGGAATTAATCTTGGGGATGCTTGATACGTCTCCAACGTATCTATAATTTTTGATTGTTCCATGCTATTATATTATCTGTTTTGGATGTTTAACGGTCTTTAATATGCTCTTTTATATTATTTTTGGGACTAACCTATTAACTGGAGGCCCAGTGCCAGTTTATGTTTTTTTACCTATATTAGAGTTTCATAGAAAAGGAATACCAAACAGAATCCAAAAGAAATGAAACCTTCGCGATGATCTTTCTTGGACCCTAGAAGACTTGGTGTTGAAGTATGGAACTCCGTGAGGCGACCACGAGGTAGGAGGGCGTGCCCCCATCCTCGTGGGCCCCACGTAGCTCCACCGACATACTTCTGATAACCCACAAGTATAGGGGATCGCAACAGTTTTCGATAAGTAAGAGTATCAAACCCAACGAGGATCTAAAGGTAGAACAAATATTCCCTCAAGTTCTATCGACCACCGATACAACTCTACGCACGCTTGACGTTCGCTTTACCTAGAACAAGTATGAAACTAGAAGTACTTTGTAGGTGTTTTTGGATAGGTTTGCAAGATAATAAGGAGCGCGCAAATAAAAAGTAGGGGTTGTTTAGATAAATACACAACTAAGTTAGTTTTAGTAAAGAGCTCTTTGTTACGAGAAAGTTATTTGTCCCTATGCAATCGATAACTAGACCGGTAATCATTATTGCAATTTTATTTGAGGGAGAGGCATAAGCTAACATAATTTCTCTACTTGGATCATATGCACTTATGATTGGAACTCTAGCAAGCATCCGCAACTACTAAAGATCATTAAGGTAAAACCCAACCATAGCATTAAAGCATCAAGTCCTCTTTATCCCATACGCAAACAACCTACTTACTCGGGTATGTGCTTCTGTCACTCACGCCACCCACCATAAGCAAATCATGAACGTATTGCAAGCCCTACAGAGGGAATCCCTCACACTTGCGCGACACGGAGAGCACCATAGGACAGCACCAATAATAAAACATGCAACTGAAACCAATCACGATCATCAAATAGCCCATTGGACAAAACGGATCTACTCAAACATCATAGGATAGCCATACATCATTGGGAAATAATATATAGCGTTGAGCACCATGTTTAAGTAGATATTACGACGGGTAAGAGAGAGGTTACACCGCTTCATAGAGGGGGGGAGAGTTGGTGATGATGGCGGTGAAGTTGTTGGTGAAGATTGCGGTGATGATGATGGCCCCCGGTGGCACTCTGGCGCCACCGGAAGCGAGGGGGAGAGAGCCCCCCTCCTTCTTATTCTTCCTTGACCTCCTCCCTATATGGGATAAGGGTTTCCCCTCTGGTCCATGCCCTCCATGGCATGGGAGGGGCGAGAGCCCCTCCGAGATTGGATCTGTCTCTCTGTCTCTCTCTGTTTCTGCGTTCCCAGATTCTGCCCTTTCACCGTTTCTTATATTCCCGGAGATCCGTAACTTCGATTGGGTTGAAATTTTAACACAATCTCTATCCGGATATTAGCTTTCTTGCAGCGAAAGAAGGGCACCAACCGCCTTACGGGGTGGCCACGAGGGTCAGGGGCGCGCCCAGGGGGGTGGGGCGCGCCCCCTGCCTCCTGCCTCCCACGGGCACTGTCTCGCGTGGATTTTTCTTCCCAAAAATCATATATATTACAAAAAAATCTTCATCAGTTTTTATCCCGTTTGGACTCCGTTTGATATGGATATTCTGCGAAACAAAAAACATGCAATAAACAGGAACTGGCACTGGGCACTGGATCAATATGTTAGTCCCAAAAATAGTATAAAAACTTGCCACAAGTATATGGAAGTTGTAGAATATTGGCATGGAACAATCAAAAATTATAGATACGACGGAGACCTATCAGGATCCCCAAGCTTAATTCCTGCTCGTCCTCGAGTAGGTAAATGATAAAAAAGATAATTTTGATGTGGAATGCTACCTAGCATAATCTTGATCACATATCTAATCATGGCATGAATATTAAGACACGAGTGATTCAAAGCAATTGTCTATCATTTGACATAAACACAATAATACTTCAAGCCTACTAATAAAGCAATCATGTCTTTTCAGAATAACATGACCAAAGAAAGTTATCCCTACAAAATCATATAGTCTGGCTATGCTCCATCTTCACCACACAAAATATTCACATCATGCACAACCCCGATGACAAGCCGAGCAATTGGTTCATACTTTTTAACGCGCTTCAGCTTTTTCAACCCTCACGCAATACATGAGCGTGAGCCATGGACATAGCACTATAGGTGGAATAGAATATGATGGTGGAGGTTGTGTGGAGAAGACAAAAAGGGAGAAAGTCTCACATCGACGCGGCTAATCAATGGGCTATGGAGATGGCCATCAATTGATGTCAATGTGTGGAGTAGGGATTGCCATGCAACGGATGCACTAGAGCTATAAGTGTATGAAAGCTCAAATTGAAACTAAGTGGGTGTGCATCCAACCTGCTTGCTCATGAAGACCTCGGGCATTTGAGGAAGCCCATCATCGGAATATACAAGCCAAGTTCTATAATGAAAATTCCCACTAGTATATGAAAGTGATAACTCAAGAGACTCTCTATATGAAGAACATGGTGCTACTCTGAAGCACAAGTGTGGTAAAAGGATAGTAACATTGCCCCTTCTCTCTTTTTATCTCATTTTTTTGGGCCTTCTCTTTTTTTGGCCTTTCTTTTTTTTTCTCTTTTTTTTATTTTTTTCGTCCGGAGTCTCATCCCGACTTGTGGGGGAATCATAGTCTCCATCATCCTTTCCTCACTCGGGCAATGCTCTACTAATGATGATCATCACACTTTTATTTACTTACAACTCGATACTAGAACAAAGTTATGACTCTATATGAATGCCTCCGGCGGTGTACCGGGATGTGCAATGATCTAGCGTAGCAATGACATCAAAAAAGGGACAAGCCATGAAAACATCATGCTAGCTATCTTACGATCATGCAAAGCAATATGACAATGAATGCTCAAGTCATGTATATGATGATGATGGAAGTTGCATGGCAATATATCTCAGAATGGCTATGGAAATGCCATGATAGGTAGGTATGGTGGCTGTTTTGAGGAAGGTATATGGTGGGTTTATGGTACCAGCGAAAGTTGCGCGATACTAGAGAGGCTAGCAATGATGGAAGGCTGAGATTGCGTATAATCCATGGACTCAACATTAACTCACATACTTATTGCAAAAGTTTATTAGCCCTCGAAGCAAAGTACTACTACGCGTGCCCCTAGGGGGATAGATTGGTAGGAAAAGACCATCACTCGTCCCCGACCGCCACTCATAAGGAAGACAATCAATAAATACCTCATGCTCCGACTTCGTTACATAACGGTTCACCATACGTGCATGCTACGGGAATCACAAACCTCAACACAAGTATTTCTACTAATCCACAACTACCCACTAGCATGACTCTAATATCACCATCTTTATATCGCAAAACTATTGCAAGGAATCAAACATATCATATTCAGTGATCTACAAGTTTTATGTAGGATTTTATAACTAACCATGTGAATGACCAGTTCATGTCATCTCTCTAAATAGATATAAGTGAAGCAAGAGAGTTTAATTCTTTCTACAAAAGATATGCCCGCGCTCTAACAAATATAAGTGAAGCAAAAGAGCATTCTACAAATGGCGGTTTTCTATATAAAGAGAAACTTGCAATCCAAACTTCAAATGATATAAGTGAAGCACATGAAGCATTCTATAAAGACATACTCAAAAGATATAAGTGAAGTGCGTAGAGCATTCTATAAATAAACCAAGGACTATCTCATACCAGCATGGTGCATAAAATAAAAGTGAAAACTAAATGCAAAAGACGCTCCAAGATTGCACATATCGCATGAACGAAACGAATCCGAAAACATACTGATACTTGTTGAAGAAAGAGGGGATGCCTTCCGGGGCATCCCCAAGCTTAGATGCTTGAGTCTCCTTGAATGTTTACTTGGTATGCCTCGGGAATCCCCAAGCTTGAGCTCTTTCCTCTCTTCCTTCTTCTCACATCGAGACCTTCTCGATCATCGAACACTTCATCCACACAAAACTTCAACAGAAAACTCAGTAAGATCCGTTAGTATAATAAACCAAATCACTACTCTAAGTACTGTTGCAAACCAATTCATATTTTGTTTTTGCATTATAGGTACTTAATATAACTTTTTCATGGCTTAATCCACTGATATTAATCGATAGTTTCATCAAAACAAGCAAACTATGCATCAAAAACAGAATCTGTTTAAAACAAAACAGTCTGTAATAATCTGAACATTCACCATACTTCTGAAAAATTCTACGAAAATTAGTAAAAATAAACAATTTGTATAGGAAGACAGTGCAAAAAGAATCAGAACCGTTTGACGTTCCAACTAAAAATTTAAAATCACGCACTACAGCCAAAGTTTCTGTACTGCACCGTACAAACCATCAAGCAAATGTAAACATCCTAAAGGCAAACCTTGGCACATTATTTTTATAATACAATGGAATTGTACAAGGGGATAATTATTTTTGTTGAAAAGTTTCTGTAATCAAGATTCACAAAGTTGTCGTGAGCATGAACAAAGTTTAAGGAGCTCTCCCACTTCAACAATGCTTGTCTTTCTCACTTTCACTTTCCTTTTTGAAAAAGTTTTGGGTTCCCCTCTTTATTTTTGTTGTTTTTAAACTATATAAAAGCACTCAACATAAATAAATGACTCTCTAAAACTTCCGGGTTGTCTCCCTGGCAGCGCTTTCTTTAAAGCCATTAAGCTAGGCATATAGTGCTCAAGTAACGAATCCACCCAGATCCCAAGGTATATCAAAGCCAATTTTAATTAACAATGATTTGTAATTTAGTAGTGAGCAAAAAGCAACATATATCATGTAACTACGAAGTCTAACTCTCTTCCTATGCATCGGCATGTCATAAAAGAACAATTCATGCACACATAGTAAAGGCCAATGCATATTATAAACAGTTTCTTGCAATTTTATCATATTGGAAACATAGAGAGGTGGAGATATAGTTCCCCTCTTATAATAATTGCAAGTAGGATCAGAAAGCACATGCATATTATATTCATCAAAATCATCATGTGCAACGGTATAAGGCAACCCATCAATATAATCCTTAATAAGGGTAAACTTCTCCGATATAGTGTAGTTGGGAGAATTCAAAAAGATAATAGGACTATCATGCGTGGGTGCAATAGCAACAATTTCATGTTTAACATAAGGAATTATAGCAAGTTCATCTTCATAATCATACTTCATATTGGCATCTTGGCCACAAGCATAGCAAGCATCATCAAAAAGGGATATTTCCAAAGAATCAACGGGATCATAGCAATTATCATAGCATTCATCCTTCAGTAAGCATGAAGGGAAATTAAACAATGTATGAGTTGAAGAGTTACTATCATTAGAAGGTGGGCATGGGTGATCAATCCGCTCTTCCCCCTTTTGTTCTTCGCTCTCCTACTCATCTTTTTCATCCAACGAGCTCACAGTTTCATCAACTTCTTCTTCCATAGATTCCTGCAAAATATTAGTCTCTTCTTGGACAGCGGAGACTTTCTCAATAAGTGCATTAATATCGGAATTGTATTCATAATTCTCATAGCAATATTTAAGGATAGCTAAATTTTCAGGTCTATAAACCGAATCATCAAAATATTCAAACTCTTTAAACATAGATTAAATTTCATAAGAACCCATAAAAGCAACAAATTCTTCTATTTGTTCCACATCATAGTAACCATATATACCATTAGCATAAGAAGCTAAGGTTTTATTATCATTAAATTCACATAAAAAGGGAAGGTGTGGAGCCTTCATCCTAGAGCAACAAGTATAATCATATCTCAAGCATAGTTGCCTAGCATACCACTTCAATATATGAATTTGATCCCATAATAGTTTCCCTTTTGTGTCAAGCGGTAATCCCTAAAGTATTCACGTTGATCCAACATTACTCCCATTGCATAATTGAATAGGGTTTTCTCAGGATTATTAAAGTAGTACATAATATCTTTCACATAACCAGCATCGAGGGTTTTAGGAGGTTCTGAAAGTGCGTTATATCGACTAGAGGGGAGTGAATAGGCGATTTGTATGAAATTCTTCACTGAGGAATTTGCCGGTGAGGAAATTCCTTAGCGAAGAACTATTAGCAGCGGAATAAGTACTCAAAAGTAAACATAACAGAATACAAGCATAGTCATCATGATGAAATGAAGACAGGCACAGAGTACAGAAAGCGTAAGCACAGGATAACACAGGATGAAGACAAACAGACTGAAGAAATTGAACTGAGGAAATTGAGGAAGTCTTCAGTCAAAGTATTCAAACACAGACTTGAACAAACACACAACACAGTTATGAGGAAATGAAAGAGTTGAGGAAATAGAACCAGTAAGCTTGGTGAAGACAATGATTTGGTCGACCAGTTCCAACTGCTGTCTCAGTTGTATGTCTAGTTGGAGCGGCTGAGTATTTAAACTCGAGGACACACAGTCCCGGACACCCATTCCTAAACATGCAGCTCAGGACACCAAGTCCTCACCGTATTCTCCTTGAACTAAGGTCACACAGACCTCATCCAATCACTCATGGTAAGTCTTCAGGTGACTTCCGAACCTTCACAAACCTGGTCACTCGGCGATCCACAATTCCTCTTGGATGCTCTAGACCATGACGCCTAACCATCTAGAAGAAGCACAGTCTTCAAAGGTAACAAGCGTCGGATCCATGCAGGATCAATCTCTTCAGTGATGCTCAATCACTTAGGGTTTGCAGGTGTTTGGGTTTGGGTTTTTCCTCACTTGATGATTTTCGCTCAAAGTCCTCGGAGGATGGGTTGCTCTCAAATGACAAGTGGCAGTTTCTCTCGGAGCAGCCAACCAGCTAGTGGTTGTAGGGGGCGGCTATTTATAGCCTAGGGAGCAACCCGACATGATAAGACATAAATACCCTTCAATGATATGACCGTTAGGTGGATAGATATTTTGGGACAGCTGGTGCATAGCATAGCAACGGTCGGAATTTTGAGTAGCAAAATCCTCAGGGCTATCATGTTCCTCACTGTGTAGACAATCCGCACTGGCGAATTTCTAACTCCTCAGTCAGAACAAATTCCTCAGAGACCAGAAGAACTTCATCTCTGTCACTGAAGAATATGACTGGACTGTATAAGATTTCCAATGGCTTCACTCGAAGGGATTGGTAGGTGTAGGATTTTGAGTTGAGCATCACATGGAAATTTTTCCTTAGTATTTCCTTGACCCCTTTAACAGTACGGTGTTTCCTATGACTCAAGAAAGAGAAAATGAAACTACGAAAACAAAAGTCTTCACGCTTCATGTTCCTCGAATGGATACCAAGTCTTCAAGGTCACACCAATTTCTTTACTTTCAAAGTTCTTCAGAAAGTCTTCAGAAATCCAAAGTCTTCAGTCGAAGAACTTCAGTTTTAGGGGTCGACTTTCTCTGTAAATATCAAACTCCTCATAGACTTATAGACCTGTGTACACTCACAAACGCATTAGTCCCTTAACCTATAAGTCTTCAATACACCAAAATCTCTAAGGGGCACTAGATGCACTTACAATCTCCCCCTTTTTGGTGATTGATGACAATATAGGTTAAGTTTTCAAGGGGGATCAACATATGAAGTGTAAGTACTGATATTGAGGGATTTGATTGCAAGATATAGAAGAACTCCCCCTGAAGATGTGCATAGTGAGGAATTTGCTTTTGAAGCAATGCACACTTGAAGAGTTGAATCATGGAGATCTCCCCCTATATCTTGTAATTCATACACCATTTGACATATAACAGTGAAGAATTTGAAATGCATGATGAAATATGGTGAGTGATGTAATTCAGCATGCGTGCATTAGCATATATGAGGAATAAGCATGCAGAAAAACATATCAAAAGTATCAGAGTGTTGGGGAACGTGGTAATTTCAAAAAAAAAATCCTACGCACACGCAAGATCATGGTGATGCATAGCAACGAGAGGGGAGAGTGTGATCTACGTACCCTTGTAGACCGACAGCGGAAGCGTTAGCACAACGCGGTTGATGTAGTCGTACATCTTCATGGCCCGACCGATCAAGTACCGAAACTACGGCACCTCCGAGTTCTAGCACACGTTCAGCTCGATGACGATCCCTGGACTCCGATCCAGCAAAGTGTCAGGGAAGAGTTCCATCAGCACGACGGCGTGGTGATGATCTTGATGTACTACCGTCGCAGGGCTTCGCCTAAGCACCGCTACAATATTATCGAGTACTATGGTGGAAGGGGGCACCGCACACGGTTAAGAATATGATCACACGGATCAACTTGTGTCTAGAGGTGCCCCCCTGCCCCCGTATATAAAGGAGCAAGGGAGGAGGAGGCCATCCCTAGGAGGGGGTGCGCCAAGTGTGGAGTCCTACTAGGACTCCCTAGTCCTAGTAGGATTCCACCTCCCATATGGAATAGGAAAAGAGGAAGGGAAAAGGAGAAGGAAGGAAGGGGGCGCCCCCCTTCCCTAGTCCAATTCGGACCAGACCAAGGGGAGGGGTGCGGCCACCCTTGAGGCCCTTTTTCTTCTTTCCCGTATGGCCCAATAAGGCCCAATACGTATTCCCGTAACTCTCCGGTACTCCGAAAAATACCCGAATCACTCGGAACCTTTCCGATGTCCGAATATAGTCGTCCAATATATCGATTTTTACGTCTCGACCATTTCGAGACTCCTCTTCATGTCCTCGATCTCATCCGGGACTCCGAACTCCTTCAGTACATCAAAACTCATAAACTCATAATATGACTGTCATCGAAACCTTAAGCGTGTAGACCCTACGGGTTCGAGAACAATGTAGACATGACCGAGACACATCTCCAGTCAATAACCAATAGCGGAACCTGGATGCTCATATTGGCTCCCACATATTCTACGAAGATCTTTATCGGTCAGACCGCATAAAAACATATGTTGTTCCCTTTGTCATCGGTATGTTACTTGCCCGAGATTCGATCGTCGGTATCTTAATACCTAGTTCAATCTCGTTACCGGCAAGTCTATTTACTCGTTTCGTAATACATCATCTCACAACTAACTCATTAGTTGCAATGCTTGCAAGGCTTATGTGATGTGCATTACCGAGAGGGCCCAGAGATACCTCTCCGACAATCGGAGTGACAAATCCTAATCTCGAAATACGCCAACCCAACATGTACCTTTGGAGACACCTGTAGAGCTCCTTTATAATCACCCAGTTACGTTGTGACGTTTGGTAGCACACAAAGTGTTCCTCCGGCAAACGGGAGTTGCATAATCTCATAGTCATAGGAACATGTATAAGTCATGAAGAAAGCAATAGCAACATACTAAACGATCGGGTGCTAAGCTAATGGAATGGGTCATGTCAATCACATCATTCTTCTAATGATGTGATCCCGTTAATCAAATAACAACTCTTTTGTTCATGGTTAGGAAACATAACCATCTTCGATTAACGAGCTAGTCAAGTAGAGGCATACTAGTGACACTCTGTTTGTCTATGTATTCACACATGTATTATGTTTCCGGTTAATACAATTCTAGCATGAATAATAAACATTTATCATGATATAAGGAAATAAATAATAACTTTATTATTGCCTCTAGGGCATATTTCCTTCACAGAGCACCATCGGGTTTAAGTTTACAACTTGATCCAATAAAGTCTCCGAAGAACGAGAGTTGTAACTTAAAAGAAACGCCCATATAGAAAGACCCGCTTGAAGACTAACTCAAAATTCTCCCCCTTTGTCATCAAATGACCAAAAGGATCGAATATGAGGACTAACCCCCTTGAAGAATATCAAGTTGATGAGGGAGCGCCAGCGTTGTTGGGGTCGTTTGTCGTAGTAGGGCCTGCCGCAGTGTCGTCCAAGTCTTCATTCTCATCAGTGTCGCACGATGAAGAATATGAGCTGGCCACCAAGGAACCTTGACCTTCTTGAATTTCTTCAGTGGAGGTGCAGACCAGTCAAAATCTTCCTTGAGACCCATTTTCTTTAGATCTTCTTCACCATGCAGATGTGACGGTATTGCCCAGGTGCGACCGAAGACTTCATGGAGGTAGTAATGGTTTTTCTTCACTGCATTATGTGTAGCAGTCATGTTGTGAAGAAATGAACCAAACTGACGCTTAACCCATTTATGATTTCAATCCACCTTCTGGTGAAGACTAAGCAGAAGCTCACGATCAGCCATCACACGAGGAGAAGTGGCTTGAGGAGTAGACTTGGGTGCATTGGCAGAGTCATGTGTGGCAGAGTCATTATTGGTGGAATAAGAGGCAGCTTTGCGAAACTGTCCATCCAATGGACGAATGCCTTCATCTATAACAGCTGGTGCTTTGCCCTTTTTATCAACTGAGGAATAGGTCCGCTTGAGGACTTCAATCGGGGGCAAGTAGCTGAGGTGATTCTGAAAATCAGCTTTATAGTTGAGTGAAGACCTTGTCCTAAGGAATCTCATAATCCAAGGTGCATAAGGCTTCAGCTCAAACGGAAACAATGCAACATTTTCCAGAGTCCTCATGAAGAAATCGTGATAATTGATAGGAATGCCATGAACGGTATTGAATACCAAATTCTTCATGATGCCAACAATTTCCTCATCAGATGAGTCGTGGCCTTTGATAGGACTCATTGTCCTCATAAGAATATGATAGACAGTTCTGGGCACATAAAGTAATTTCTTTGCGAGGAATTTGGTTCGTGGGGCCTGACCTGTCTTCAAAGGTTTCATCAGAACTTGCATGTAGTGATTTGTAAGCTCAGGTTCACTATAGATGCAACGAGCTTCTTCAAGGGGAGGACTGAGTGGTAAGGCACGAAGCTATTCAGTAGCTAGTGTTGTGTAGTGAGTGTTCTCAGACATCCAGTCCAACACCCATGAATTCACATCTTCAGAATCTCCTGTGATGTGCAGCGTCACATAAAATTGAAGAATCAGTTCTTCAGTCCAATCACAGATGTCAAAGCAAAAGTTTAACAGTCCAACATCATGAAGAACACTGAGGGCTGGCACGAAACACGGCAGAGATTCCATATCCACGTGAGGAATGTGCTCATGGTAGAAGATTTTCTCTTTGTTGAACAGCACTGAGGAATAGAAATTTGCTTGACTAGCAGTCCAGAAACGCCTCTTCCTTATACGAGCAGAATCATATGGGTTGTAGTCTTCGAAGAATACGTGCTCGCCGAAGAAATCATCAGCCCTGAACTTTTTCTTGCGTGAGAATGGATCCTTTGGCTTGGGCAGATGAGTGTCAGTGAGTTGCATCACGACCTCAGGAATCGCAATCTCAGGTTCTTCAGGCTGAGGAATTTCTGGTTCCTCTTCAGTGGCAGTCTGTGTCTTCAGATGTTCAGCAGCAGCAGTTTCTTCAGCATTAGTGGCTGGAATTTCCTCATGTACAGATGAAGTGGGGTGAGTTTCTTCAGAGCCCATTTGAACAATTTGTGCGGGGGACTGAGGTATTTGCTGCAACGGTGTGAACATTAGAGAGTTTGGATGTTGACTTTCCCAGAATTCATCACTCATCACTGGTGTGGAGCAGCCAACGTCCACATCTCCATCTTCCATTTCTTCAACGTCAGCCTCTTCAGCTGTGAACTGAGGCATAGGCGAGGAGATAAAAGGTGTTGAGGGGATCGTATCCACTTCAATTTCTTCATCCAACTGCTCTGATGAAGCAGCAGAAGGAGTTTCTTCATCAGATCCGTTGGGAATCACATATTATTCATCGAAAGGAATAAGGTCCTTTGATGGCATGGTTGAGATCGGAACAACATCAATGGGATTAGCAAATGAACTGGTCAAAGGCTTCATCTTCTTCGGAGCTGAAGAATCTGAAGTAGTTGATGATTTCCTTTTCTTCACTGATGCACGCTCTGCAGCCTTGGTCTTCTTCACATCTGATGCAGATGGAAGGATCGGAGTTGGTGTTGGCGCAGGAGGAGCAGAGGAATCTGACTGATTTTCTTCAGGAACAACTGATGTAGTTGCCCTGATTTCTTCAGTTTCTTCAGGCGCACCACTAGAGGATGCCTTGGCAATTTCTTCAGCGGCTGGAATGCAGTCATCATCCCGGGAACTCACATTTTCTTCAGCAGCCTGATTGTCATCAGCAGTGCTGGCATGTTCTTCAGTAGGCTGAGCAGATGCTTCAGCCTGAGGAATTTCTTGTTGCGTTGGGGCAGCAACATTGGAAGTGAACTATTCAGTTATCTTTACAAATCTGACTTTGCCTCCTTGCCAATCAGCATAGTAGGCTTTGAAGTCATCGCTGAGGGTTTTGATTTTAGATTGGATTTTTACAAGTTCATCAGTTGTCATAGTGACAACATTGTTCTTCAGAAATTTCTCCTTCTTGTATTGTGCTTTCTTGATCTGTCTGGCCTTCTCAAATTTCCATTTTTCTTCTTGAATGAAGTGGGTCAGCATGTGACTTTGGCCAGGAGTCAGCTTGAAATCAGGCATGGGAGTGTTGGGGTTCTTTTGCCAAACATCAATGTATTCGAGGATCAACTTGGGATCCAAAAGCAGTGGCACATCTGTTCCCTTGGCTCTAGCAGCCTTGACTTGCCTATCTCTGATGATTTCAGCAAGTTCATCATCATCAGCTTCGTCTTCTTCAGACGGCACTTGGAAGGCGACCTGCTTCTTCCGAGGACTAGGGTGAGGACCTCGTCCAGCAGTAGCCTTTGTCTTCAGTAAAGAGGGTCCCGTTGAGGAATTTGGTGCAGCTGAGGAACTAGCTGAAGCTCCTGAGGCAATAGAGACGCATGTGGTCCTTTGACATGTGGCGAGATGCACAGGTGCAGAGGACTTTGTCGGAGCGGCCAAAGACTTTGGCGGAGGAGCTGAGGACTTTTGAGGAACAGGAGCAGCATGAGGAATTGACCGTGAGGGCTTTGAGGATTCTGGTCGTGAGGGCGTTGCTGAGGAACTTGGCCTTGAGGGCACTGTTGGTGAAGCACTTGGCTTGCGCGCAGGCTTCTTTGACATAGCCTTCTTTGGCTTGACAGCAGAGGCCTCAGCAGAGGCAGCAGCAGCAGAGTCTTCATTGAATTTCCCCACTGCTTCTCTGGCTTACTTAGACAACTTGGCTTGGCACTTGGCCCATTCATCAGGATAGTCCTCACCGCGCTTGAGGCTGGTGGGATCAGCTATTTGGCCAGGTGCCAATGGAGGTCTTGGGCATGGAGGATTGAGTGCGAATTTCTTCATGTACTTTGGAGTAACATACCTATACTCCCTCCACTCTCTTACCCATCTCCTTTCTATCCTTTGTATGCGCACCTTGCGCTGATTTTTGTCCTCTTTTCCAAACTTGGCCTCATCAGGAGTGCAGTAATCCTTGTATATGTCATCAGGGATTTCAAACACTGTGTTGACCTCGGCCCTCTTTCCTCCTTTCTGTGGCTTCTTACCATCAGCCATTTTCTTTAGTTGAGGAATTTGAACAATTGAATTCTCTGAAGAAGTATGCAACTTTTCTTCGAGGAACGCTGCAAATGAGTTAAGTTGATGAGAACCTAGTGATTCAGCAGCTGACCTGAGTACCTGTGAATAGAGTATAGTTGCGAGGAATTTGGAGAGGTCATATGCATTCTCAGAAGGTTTTGTAAAAAGAACAAGTTTGAGGAATTTGACCAGATGAGTCTTGAAGAATTTCACTAAGCATTCTTTGTCTTAGGTTCCAGAGATGTGTAGATCAAAAATCCACACATTTGAGGAATCTTGAAGAAAAACATAGCTTAGAGAAATGAATCAAGAACAGATGATATGTGAGGTGTTTTAGTGTGTGAAGATAGGAATAAAAACACCTTTGAAGATTTTGTATATATTCATTCGAATCAACGAGGGCAGTAAAAGTAACTTTTAATTACCCTGGATGAAGAACACGATGAACAGTGAGGTGGAGAGGTGAAGTTCGTCGCGCCCTAACTTGGCGGAGGAAGATGGCTATGGCGGCGCCAGAGTGAAGATTTCTGCGGCCGGTGCGAGTACGGCGGCGACGAGGTCGAGGCAGTGAAGCTCTTCCTCACCGGCGACGATGAAGTAGCGGCGGTGCTAGGGTTTGAGAAGCTCGAGCTGGAGAGAGGTCGAGCGGAGTAAAAGAAGTGAGGAAGGGGAAGAGGGGTATTTATAGCCATGGTGAAAAATTGTTCGCCCGAAGAAATTGGACGAACGTGCCCTGACCCTTCTCATTCACTTGACATGTGTCACCCACATACTGAGAGGTGGAGATCGTGTGCAATCGTGGGTGAAAGGATAAGTGTATCATGGGATGCGGAATGGTTTGAGCGGAAAAGCCGAAAATTTAGATAAGATAGGTTTTAAAGTTCCGTTCGCAATTTCTTCAGCTGACAAGGACACAGTGAAGATTTTGAACGAGTTTCAAATAGAACGCACATGAAGAATTTGTGAACAGATTGGGTTGAGTATAGCATAGAGGGGGAAAGGGTCCGATCACATTCACTTAGCAGAAAAGACCAACTTGAAGAATTAGCAAATAAGTGAATGTTGTAGAGTACATAAACTCATATATATATATATATATATATATATATAGCCAATAAAGAAAAACGACGGAAACAGTGAAGACAATGCAAAGTTGAAGAAAATGAACAACTGAGGAATTTCAACTTTTAGTGGTGGCGTGACCCACCGTATAAGAATGATGATTTCAGACACCGCATACAATTATTGTAGGGTTCTGAGAATCAATTCTTCATTAATTTCTTCACACTTAGAATGTTATTCTTCATTGATTGAAGAAAAACGTTTCTTCATGTGTTGCACATCTAAGTCATCAGTTTTGCATAACTGTTAGGATGAGTGTCCTTTTCAAAGAACATTCGAAGATTCTAGGATATTTAGCTCACACCGCAACTTGCTAAATCTCTTCTCATCCAAGGGCTTTGTGAAGATATCGGCTAGCTATTCTTCAGTCTTCACATGCTCGATAGTAATGTCCCCCTTCAACACATAATCACGAAGAAAATGATGATGAATCTGAATGTGCTTAGTCTTCGAGTGCTGAGCTGGGTTGTGACCAATCTTGATGGCACTCTCATTGTCACAGAAGAGAGGCACATTCTTCATGTTGACGCCGTAGTCCTTGAGAGTTTGCTTCATCCATAGCAATTGAGCACAGTAAGAACCAGCGGCAATGTACTCAGCTTCAGCAGTAGATAGTGATACACAGTTCTGTTTCTTTGAGGACCAATAGACCAAAGATCATCCGAGGAAATGACATGTACCATATGTTGACTTGCGGTCCACACGATCACCAGCATAGTCAGAGTCAGAATATCCAATGAGATCAAAAGCTGAGCCCTTGGGGTACCATAATCCAAGTGTTGGTGTGTGAGCTAGATATCAAAGAATATGCTTCACAGCCTTATGGTGTGATTCTTTCGGTGTAGCTTGAAATCGGGCACACATGCAAACACTAAGCATTATGTCTGGCCTAGATGCACATAAGTACAATAAAGAACCAATGATGGAGCGGTATACCTTATGATCGAAGTCAATACCATTTTCATCAGTGCACAGATGGCCATGTGTGGGCATAGGAATTTTGATGCCTTTGCAATCTTGCATGCTGAATTTCCTCAGTACATCCTTGAGGTATTTCTCCTGAGATATGAATATGCCATTGCGTTGTTGACGAATTTGAAGACCTAAGAAGAATTTCAACTCTCCCATCATAGACATTTGATATTCTTCACTCATCATATAGGAAAATTCATCACTATAACGTTGGTCAGTACGGCCAAAGATAATATCATCAACATATACTTGGCACATAAACAATTCACCATCATAAGATTTAGTGAAAAGAGTAGGGTCAAGTGAACCGGGTTTGAAGCCTTTCTTCATGAAGAATTCCTTCAAGGTATCATACCACGCCCGTGGGGCCTGCTTGAGGCCATAGAGGGCCTTGTTGAGTCTGAAGATTTTGTCAGGATTCTTTGGATCTTCAAAACCTGGGGGTTGAGCAACATATACTTCTTCCTCAAGCTTACCATTGAGGAATGCACTTTTCACATCCATTTGATATAAAGTGATATCATGATGGTTAGCATAAGCAAGTAATATGCGAATAGCCTCAAGTCTAGCAACAGGTGCAAAAGTTTCATCGAAGTCAATTCCTTCAACTTGTGTGTAGCCTTGAGCTACGAGTCGTGCCTTATTCCTCACCATAAGGCCATTTTCATCTTGCTTCTTGCGGTAGATCCACTTTGTGCCAATGATATTGTGCTTGCGAGGATCTGGACGTTTGACCAGTTCCCAGACATTGTTGAGCTCGAACTGATGTAATTCTTCTTGCATGGCCTGAATCCACTCAGGCTCCAGAAATGCTTCATCTACCTTAGTGGGCTCTGTGATAGATACAAAAGCAGAGTGCCCACAAAAGTTAGATAAATGTGAAGCTTTTGAGCGTGTGAGAGGACCTCGCGCTTTGATGTCATTGATGATCTTTTCAACTTGCACTTCTTTTGCAATGTGAGGATGAGCTGGTTGTCGTTGAGGAATTTGATCAGCATTCTCTTCAGCACCATTTTCTTCAGTATTTTCTTCAGGTGCATTAGCTCGATGTTCTTCTTGTTCTGGAATGAATTCTTCAGCAGATTCTTCAGTAGGAATGACATCCTCAGTAGCCTTGAACTTGATAGTTTCCTCGGGTGTTGGTTCATCTATCACAGTAGGTAGGTGCTCTCTTTGTGATCCATTAGTTTCATCGAACCGCACATCTACAGTTTCAACAACCTTGTGAAGAACGTTGTTGAAGACTCTGTAGGTATGCGAGTCCTTTCCGTAACCAAGCATAAAACCTTCATGTGCTTTCGGTGCAAATTTTGAGTTGTGATGAGGATTTCTAATCCAACATTTAGCACCGAAGACTTTGAAATAACTTACATTGGGTTTCTTATCAGTGAGGAGTTCATAGGCAGTCTTCTTGAAGAATTTGTGAAGATATACTCTATTGATGATGTGGCATGCAGTATCAATTGCCTCAATCCAGAACCGATGAGGCATTTTGTATTCATCAAGCATAGTGTGAGCCATCTCAGCAAGAGTCATGTTCTTGCGCTCCACGACACTGTTCTGCTGAGGAGTATAAGGAGCCGATAACTCATGAGTAATACCAAGTTCATCAAGATAGTCATCTAGACCAGAATTCTTGAACTCAGTTCCATTGTCACTTCTGATGTGCTTGATCTTCACACCAAAGTTGGTTGAAGCCCTCGAGGAAAATCGTTTGAAGACTTCCTACACTTCATGTTTGTAAGTAACAATGTGTACCCATGTGTATCGAGAGTAATCATCAACAATAACAAAGCCATATTGAGATGCATCATTTGAAACAGCAGAATAATGGTTAGGACCGAAGAGATCCCTGTGAAGCAATTCAAATGGACGAGTAGTGGTCATGATAGTCTTCACTGGATGCTTGGCCTTTGTCATCTTCCCAGCTTCACAGGCTCCGCATAGGTGATCCTTGAGGAATTTGACATTCTCAATGCCGATGACATGCTTCTTCTTCGCAAGCGTGTGCAGATTCCTCATGCCTGCATGACCAAGTCATCGATGCCAGAGCCAACCTTCTGAAGCTTTTGTAAGTAGGCACACGGCTGGTTGTGGTCCTGTAGAGAAATCAACAATATACAGGTCTCCTCTCCTAAAGCCTTCGAAGACTTTGGAATTGTCAGCTTCCATAACCACAACACAACGGTACTTGCCAAAGACAACAACCATATCAAGATCACAAAGCATTGAGACAGACATAAGGTTGTATCCTAAGGACTCAACAAGCATGACTTTGTCCATGTGTCGATCCTTTGTGATCGCAACCTTACCTAGACCCAATACCTGACTTTTGCCTTTGTCGGCAAAGATGATATGCCTCAGATGCGACGGAGATAATGGAGCATCCATCAATAGATTCTTGTCACCAGTCATGTGATTTGTACATCCACTATCGAGGACCCACTTAGTGGCTTTGGGTTGATCATCCTGCAGATGAATTAGTGCAACTTACGAACTCATATACTTCATCAGTGAAGAATATGACATCAATTCATCAGATCAATTTCATCAAGCAAAAGAACAGATAAAGCAGTATGAGGACGTGAGAAATGAAAGTTCATTTCTTCATGATTAGCCTGCGTCCTTTCAGGCATACTCAGGTCTCCAGCAAATTCTTCAGACGATTACGTACGTCTGGAGACCTGACCCTGCAGAAGAGATTAGTTCTTTTTCTTCACCACCCACATCTGAAGGGGTGGCAAAGAGTTCATCATTCTGCGAGCTCCATAAGAGAAAGGTGTCATAGATGCCAGTCCATTTCGTTTCACATAAGAGGGGTTAGAGTAAGCATAAGAGTAAGCAGAGAAATTCTTTGAGGACTTATGGACATAATGATTTGAAGAATAATGCACATACCCATAATCCTTAGATCTTCCCTGCGAAACAGACGGGTTAGCACGATGATGTTCATATGAGGACTTTGATCCTTTTGAGGAATATGATCCATGTGAGGAGTTTGGTCCGTATGAGGACTTGGATCCATATGAAGAATTTGGTCCATATGAAGAATTTGATTTGGGGTTCCTATTCTTCACAGGTGGCGTCATGATGACATTCACATGAAGATTTTCAAGGCATCTTTTGGGAACCCATATTTTCTTCATAGGGGGACCGTTCCTGTAGTTAGTGCCAACATATCTAGCAAATACTTCACCATTCTGATTTTTGAATAGTTTATAGTTGGAGTCAAATGACTCATCATCAGAACGAGGAGATTCACATGCAAATCCAGATAAGTTAGATGGATCGACTGGAGGTCCCTTTGCAGCAACCCATGTAGTTTTGGGGTACTGCTTAGGCTTCCAATATGTACCATCAGCATTGAGTTTCCTCTCAAAGGCAATACCCTCTTTCCTAGGGTTCCTGTTGAGGATCTGCTTTTTAAGCACATCACAAAGAGTTTGATGCTCTTTGAGGCTTTTGTACATGCCTGTCATGTACAATTCCTTCAGCCCTGCATCATCAGTGATACTAGCAGTGTCCTCAGATGAGGAATTAGTGATAGTAGAGGCATGTGAAGAATTTGAAACATTAGCAGCATTTGAACATTCAGGTGAATAAATTAGCAGATTCACGTTCAATGCATTTCAAACAAGGAGGAACAAATTCTTCCTGAGAAGCGCTGATTTGTTGAGCAAGTAATGAATCACGCTCCTTCTGAAGATCTTCATAACTCACTCTTAGCTTCTCAAGGTCTTGCTTTCTTTGAAGAAATTCATAAGAAAGCTTCTCATGATCAGATAAGAGAGTGTTATGATGATCTTGAAGGGTGTCATACTTAGTATGAAGTCTCTGAAGACTTTCAGCCAAAGCTTTTGACCGATCCATTTCTTCACGCAACATATCATCGCTCTTATTTAGCATGTAGTGAACTTTTTCCAAAGCTCTTTGTTGTTTAGTGGCAAGGGAAGCAAGTTTGACATAACTGGGTCCAAATTCATCACCAGATTCATCATCACTAGACTCGGATAGGTAGCATTCAGTTACCTTAGCATCTTTTTCCATAAGGCATGATGCAGAAGATGATGATTCTGGTTCGAATGTCATCGCTTTGAGAGATTCCTTGAAGTCCTCAAACAAAGGATCATGACAGGTTCGATGACCTTCATAGACCTCAGAGAGACGGTCCCAGATAAGCTTCGCATGATCGAGATGCATGATATTCCTGAACTGATTTTGAGACAGACAGGAGCAGATGACGTCTTTCGCTGTGAGGTTGAGAAGAGTGTACTTGCGAATGTCATCTGCTTCCGCCATCTTGCACAGATTGGTCAGACCAATCTCAGTGACGGTCCACGGCTCGCTGTTCATTGCCATGAGGCGCTTCTTCATCATGGCCTTCCACTTGGGATACTCATGACCGTCAAAGATGGGGCATGTCACTTTCATCATACCTGTGGTCGACATAACTAAAACTCTAGGTGGTTAAACCAAAATCACACAGAACAAGGGAGTACCTTGCTCTGATACCAATTGAAAGTGCGTTATATCGACTAGAGGGGTGGTGAATAGGCGATTTTTATGAAATTCTTCACTGAGGAATTTGCCGGTGAGGAAATTCCTTAGCGAAGAACTATTAGCAGCGGAATAAGTACTCAAAAGTAAACATAACAAAATACAAGCATAGTCATCATGATGAAATGAAGACAGGCACAGAGTACAGGAAGCATAAGCACAGGATAACACAGGATGAAGACAAACAGACTGAAGAAATTGAACTGAGGAAATTGAGAAAGTCTTCAGTCAAAGTCTTCGAACACAGATATGAACAAACACACAGCACAGTTATGAGGAAATGAAAGAGTTGAGGAAATAGAACCAGTAAGCTTGGTGAAGACAATGATTTGGTAGACCAGTTCCAACTGCTGTCTCAGTTGTACGTCTGGTTGGAGAGGCTGAGTATTTAAAGTCAAGGACACACAGTCCCGGACAGGCGGACACCCAATCCTGAACACGCAGCTCAGGACACCAAGTCCTCACCGTATTCTCCTTGAACTAAGGTCACACAGACCTCGTCCAATCACTCGTGGTAAGTCTTCAGGTGACTTCCGAACCTTCACAAACTTGGTCACTCAGCGATCCATAATTCCTCTTGGATGCTCTAGACCATGACGCCTAACCGTCTGGAAGAAGCACAATCTTCAAAGGTAACAAGCGTCGGATCCACGCAGGATCAATCTCTTCAGTGATGCTCAATCACTTGGGGTTTGTAGGTGTTTGGGTTTGGGTTTTTCCTCACTTGATGATTTTCGCTCAAAGTCCTCGGAGGATGGGTTGCTCTTAAATGACAAGTGTCAGTTTCTCTCGGAGCAACCAACCAGCTAGTGGTTTTAGGGGGCGGCTATTTATAGCCTAGGGAGCAGCCCGACATGATAAGACATAAATGCCCTTGAATGATATGACCGTTAGGTGGATACATATTTTGGGACAGCTGGCGCATAGCACAGCAACGGTCAGAATTTTGAGTAGCAAAATCCTCAGGGCTATCATGTTCCTCACTGTGTAGACAATCCGCACTGGCGAATTTCTAACTCCTCAGTCAGAACAAATTCCTCATAGACCAGAAGAACTTCATCTCTGTCACTGAATAATATGACTGGATTATATGAGATTTCCAATCGCTTCACTCAAAGGGATTGGTAGCTGTAGGATTTTGAGTTGAGCATCACATGGAAATTTTTCCTTAGTATTTCCTTGACCCCCTTTAACAGTACGGTGTTTCCTATGACTCAAGAAAGAGAAAATGAAACTACGAAAACAAAATTCTTCACGCTTCATGTTCCTCGAATGAATACCAAGTCTTCAAGGTCACACCAATTTCTTCACTTTCAAAGTCTTCAGAAAGTATTCATAAATCCAAAGTCTTCAGTCAAAGAACTTCATTTTTAGGGGTCGACTTTCTCTATAAATATCAAACTCCTCATAGACTTATAGACCTGTGTACACTCACAAATGCATTAGTCCCTTAATCTATAAGTCTTCAATACACCAAAATCACTAAGGGGCACTAGATGCACTTACAGGTTCTGCATCTCCATGAGCAGAAAGTACACGTAATTTTTTTGGTATTTCGTGTTCCATATGAAGGAAATATGCACTAGATGCAATAATAAAGTTATTATTTATTTCCTTATATCATGATAAATGTTTATTATTCATGCTAGAATTGTATTAACCGGAAACATAATACATGTGTGAATACATAGAGAAACAGTATGTCACTCGTATGCCTCTACTTGACTAGCTCGTTGAATCAAAGATGGTTAAGTTTCCTGGCCATAGACATGAGTTGTCATTGGTTTAACGGGGTCACATCATTAGAGAATTATGTGATTGACTTGACCCATTCCGTTAGCATAGCACTTGATCGTTTAGTTTGTTGCTATTGCTTTCTTCATGACTTATACATGTTCCTATGACTATGAGATTATGCAACTCCCGTTTACCGGAGGAACACTTTGTGTGCTACCAAACGTCACAACGTAATTGGGTGATTATAAAGGTGCTCTAAAGGTGTCTCCGAAGGTACTTGTTGGGTTGGCATATTTCGAGATTAGGATTTGTCACTCCGATTGTCAGAGAGGTATCTCTGGGCCCACTCGGTAATGCACATCACTATAAGCCTTGCAAGCATTGCAACTAATGAGTTAGTTGCGGGATGATGTGTTACGGAACGAGTAAAGAGACTTGCCGGTAACGAGATTGAACTAGGTACTGAGATACCGACGATCGAATCTCGGGCAAGTAACATACCGATGACAAAGGAAACAACGTATGTTGTTATGCGGTTTGAGCGATAAAGATCTTCGTAGAATATGTAGGAGCCAATATGAGCATCCAGGTTCCGCTATTGGTTATTGACCGGAGGTGTGTCTCGGTCATGTCTACATAGTTCTCGAACCCGTAGGGTTCGCACGCTTAAAGTTCGATGACGGCTATATTATGAGTTTATGTTTTTTGATGTACCGAAGGAGTTCGGAGTCCCGGATGAGATCGGGGACGTGACGAGGAGTCTCGAAATGGTCAAGACGTCAAGATCGATATATTGGACGACTATATTCGGACATCGGAAAGGTTCCGAGTGATTCAGGTATTTTCGGGAGTACCGGGGAGTTACAGGAATTCGTATTGGGCCTTAATGGGCCATAAGGAAAAGGAGAGAAAGGCCTCAAAGGGTGGCCGCACCCCTCCCCATGGGCTGGTCCAAATTGGACTAGGGAGGGGGGCGCCCCCTTCCTTCCTTCTCCTTTTCCCTTCCCTTTCCTTCCCTCCTACTCCTACTAAGTGGAAGGGCTCCTAGTTCTACTAGGAAAAGGGGAATGCAACTCCCGGTGGGAGTAGGACTCCCCTAGGGCGCGCCATAGAGAGGGCCGACCCTCCCCCTCCTCCACTCCTTTATATACGGGGGCAGGGGGCACCCCAAAGACACAACAATTGATCCCTTGGATCTCTTAGCCGTGTGCAGTGCCCCTCTCCACCATAATCCACCTCGGTCATATCGTAGCGGTGCTTAGGCGAAGCCCTGCGTCGGTAGAACATCATCATCATCACCATGCCGTCGTGCTGACGAAACTCTACCTCAACACTCGGCTGGATCGGAGTTCGAGGGACATCATCGAGTTGAACGTGTGTAGAACTCGGAGGTGTCGTGCGTTCGGTACTTGATCGGTCGGATCATGAAGACGTACGACTACATCAACCACGTTGTGATAACGCTTCCGCTTTCGGTCTATGAGGGTACATGGACACACTCTCCCCTCTCGTTGCTATGCATCACCATGATCTTGCGTGTGCGTAGGAAATTTTTGAAATTACTACGTTCCCCAACAGTGGCATCCGAGCCAGGTTTTATGCGTTGATGTTATATGCACGAGTAGAACACAAGTGAGTTGTGGGTGATATAAGTCATACTGCTTACCAGCATGTCATACTTTGGTTTGGCGGTATTGTTGGATGAAGCGACCCGGACCGACATTACGCGTACGCTTACGCGAGACTGGTTTTACCGCCGTGCTATGCACACAGCTGACTAGCGGGTGTCAGTTTCTCCAACTTTAGTTGAACCAAGTGTGGCTACGCCCGGTCCTTGAGAAGGTTAAAACAACACTAACTTGACAAACTATCGTTGTGGTTTTGATGCGTAGGTAAGAACGGTTCTTGCTCAACCCGTAGCAGCCACGTAAAACTTGCAACAACAAAGTAGAGGACATCTAACTTGTTTTTGCAGGGCATGTTGTGATGTGATATGGTCAAGACGTGATGAGATATAAGTTGTTGTATAAGATGTTCATGTTTTGTTGAAGTTATTGGCAACTGGCAGAAGCCTTATGGTTGTCTCTTTATTGCATAAGATGCAAGCGCCAAATAATTGCTTTACATTATCGCTATGCGATAGCAATAGTTGCAAGAGCAATAGTTGGCGAGACGACCATGTGACGACACATTGATATAGATCAAGATGATGGAGATCATGGTGTCATGCCGGTGACAATGGAAATCATGACGATGCTTTGGAGATGGAGATCAAGGGCACAAGATGATGATGGCCATATCATGTCACATATTTTGATTGCATGTGATGTTTATCTTTTATACATCTTATTTTGCTTAGTTCGGTGGTAGCTTTATAAGATGATCTATCACTAAATTTCAAGATAAAAGTGTTCTCCCTGAGTATGCACCGTTGCGAAAGTTCTTCGTGCTGAGACACCACGTGATGATCAGGTGTGATAGGCTCTACGTTCAAATACAACGGGTGCAAAACAGTTGCACATGCGGAATGCTCGGGTTAAACTTGACGAGCCTAGCATATAACAGATATGGCCTCGGAACACTAAGGCCGAAAGGTCGAGCGTGAATCATATAGTAGATATGATCAACATAGTGATGTTCACCATTGAAACTACTCCATCTCACGTGTTGATCGAACATGATTTAGTTGATATGGATCACGTGATCACTTAGAGGATTAGAGGGATGTCTATCTAAGTGGGAGTTCTTAAGTAATATGATTGAACTTAAATTTATCATGAACTTAGTCCTGGTAGTATTAGCATATCTATGTTATAGATCAATAGCTCGCGTTTAGCTCCCCTGTTTTATTTTTGATATGTTCCTAGAGAAAACTAAGTTGAAAGATGTTAGTAGCAATGATGCGGATTGGATCCCCGATCTAAGGTTTATCCTCATTGCTACACAGAAGAATTATGTCCTTGATGCACCGCTAGGCGACAAACCTATTGCAGGAGCAGATGCAGATGTTATGAATGTTTGGCTAGCTCAATATGATGACTACTTGATAGTTTAGTGCACCATGCTTAAACGGCTTAGAATCGGGACTTCAAAGACGTTTTGAACGTCATGGACCATATGAGATGTTCTAGGAGTTGAAGTTAATATTTCAAATAAATACCCGAGTTGAGAGATATGAAGTCTCCAACAAGTTCTATAGCTAAAAGATGGAGGAGAATAGCTCAAGTAGTGAGCATGTGCTCTGTTTGTCTGGGTACTACAATCGCTTGAATCAAGTGGGAGTTAATCTTCCAGATAAAATAGTGATTGATAGAATTCTCTAGTCATCATCACCAAGTTAGTAGAACTTCGTGATGAACTATAATATGCAAGGGATAACGGAAACGATTCCCAAGCTCTTCGTGATGCTGAAATCGACAAAGGTAGAAATCAAGAAAAGCATCAAGTGTTGATGGTAAACAAAAACCACTAGTTTCAAGTAAAGGGACAAAGGGAAGAAAGGGGAACTTCAAGAAGAACGGCAAGCAAGTTGCTGCTCAAGTGAAAAACCCAAGTCTGGACCTAAGCCTGAAACTGAGTGCTTCTACTGCAAAGGGACTGGTCACTGGAAGCGGAACTACCCCAAGTAATTGGCGGATAAGAAGGATGGCAAAGTGAACATAGGTATATTTGATATACATGTTATTGATGTGTACTTTACTAGTGTTTATAGCAACCCCTCAGTATTTGATACTAGTTCAGTTGCTAAGAATAGTAACTCGAAACGGGAGTTGCAGAATGAACAGAGACTAGTTAAGGGTGAAGTGACGATGTGTATTGGAAATGGTTCCAAGATTGATATGATCATCATCGCACACTCTCTATACTTTCGGGATTAGTGTGAAACCTAAAATAAATGTTATTTAGTGTTTGCGTTGAGCGTGAATATGATTGGATCATGTTTATTGCAATACAGTTATTCATGTAAGTTAGAGAATAATTGTTGTTATGTTTACATGAATAAAACCTTCTATGGTCATACACCCAATGAAAATGGGTTGTTGGATCTCGATCGTGGTGATACACATTTTCATAATATTGAAGCCAAAAGATGCAAAGTTAATAATGATAGTGCAACTTATTTGTGGCAATGCCATTTAGGTCATATTGGTGTAAAGCGCATGAAGAAAATCCATGCTGATGGGCTTTTGAAATCACTTGATTATGAATCAGTTGATGCTTGCGAACCATGCCTCATGGGCAAGATGACTAAGACTCCGTTCTCCGGAACAATGGAGCGAGCAAAAGATTTATTGGAAATCATACATACTGATGTATGTGGTCCGATGAATATTGAGGCTCGCGGCAGGTATCATTATTTTCTGATCTTCACAGATGATTTGAGCAGATATGAGTATATCTACTTGATGAAACACAAGTCTGAAACATTTGAAAAGTTCAAAGAATTTCAAAGTGAAGTGGAGAATCATCGTAACAAAAATAAAAGTTTCTACGATATGATCGCAGAAGTAAAATATTTGAGTTACGAGTTTGGCCTTCAGTTAAAACAATGTGAAATAGTTTCACTACTCACGCCACCTGGAACACCACAGTGTAATGGTGTGTCTGAACGTCGTAACTGTACTTTATTAGATATGGTGCGATCTATGACGTATCTTACCAATTTACCACTATCGTTTTGGGGTTATGCATTAGAGACAGCTACATTCACGTTAAATAGGGCACCATCTAAATCCGTTGAGACGACACCGTATGAACTATGGTTTGGCAAGAAACCTAAGCTATCGTTTCTTAAAGTTTGAGGTTGCAATGCTTATGTGAAAAAATTTCAACCTGATAAGCTCAAACCCAAATTGAAGAAGTGCATCTTCATAGGATACCCAAAAGAAAATGTTGGGTACACCTTCTATCACAGATCCGAAGGCAAGATATTCATTGCTGAGAATGGATCCTTTCTAGAGAAGGAGTTTCTCTCGAAAGAAGTGAGTGGGAGGAAAGTAGAACTTGATGAGGTAACTGTACCTGCTCCCTTATTGGAAAGTAGCTCATCACAGAAATCTGTTCCTGTGACTACTACACCAATTAGTGAGGAAGCTAATGATGATGATCATGTAACTTCAGATCAAGTTACTACCGAACCTCGTAGGTAAACCAGAGTGAGATCCGCACTAGAGTGGTACGGTAATCTTGTTCTGGAGGTCATGTTAATTGACCATGACGAGCCTATGAACTATGAGGAAGCGATGATGAGCCCAGATTCCACGAAATGGCTTGAGGCCATGAAATCTAAGATGAGATCCATGTATGAGAACAAAGTATGGACTTTGATTGACTTGCCCATTGATCGGCAAGCCATTGAGATTAAATGGATCTTCAAGAGGAAGACAGACGCTGATAGTAGTGTTACCATCTACAAAGCTAGAATTGTCGCAAAAAGGTTTTCGACAAGTTCAAGGTGTTGACTACGATGAGAGTTTCTCACTCGTATCTATGCTTAAGTCTGTCCGAATCATGTTAGCAATTGCCGCATTTTATGAAATCTGACAAATGGATAAACAAAACTGCATTCCTTAATGGATTTATTAAAGAAGAGTTGTATCTGATGCAACCAGAAGGTTTTGTCAATCCTAAAGGTGCTAACAAAATATACAAGCTCCAGCGATCCATCTATGGACTGGTGCAAGCATCTCGGAGTTGGAATATACGCTTTGATAAGTTGATCAAAGCATATAGTTTTATACAGACTTGCGGTGAAGCCTGTATTTACAAGAAAGTGAGTGGGAGCACTACATCATTTCTGATAAGTATATGTGAATGACATATTGTTGATCGGAGATAATGTAGAATTATTCCTCAAAGCATAAAGGAATGTTTGAAAGGAGTTTTTCAAAGAAAGACCTCGGTGAAGCTGCTTACATATTGAGCATCAAGATCTATAGAGATAGATCAAGACGCTTGATAAGTTTTTCAATGAGTATATACCTTGACAAGATTTTGAAGTAGTTGAAAATGGAACAGTCAAAGAAAGAGTTCTTGCCTGTGTTACAAGGTGTGAAACCGAGTAAGACTCAAAACCCGACCACGGCAGAAGATAGAGAGAGAATGAAAGTCATTCCCTATGCCTCAGCCATAGGTTCTATAAAGTATGCCATGTTGTATACCAGACCTATTATATATCCTACCCTGTGTTTGGCAAGGGAGTACAATAGTGATCTAGGAGTAGATCACTGGACATTGGTCAAAATTATCCTTAGTGGAATAAGGATATGTTTCTCGATTATGGAGGTGACAAAAGGTTCGTCGTAACGGGTTACGTCGATGCAAGTTTTGACATTGATCCAGATGACTCTAAGTTTCAACTTGGATACATATTGAAAGTGGGAGCAATTAGCTAGAGTAGCTCCGTGCAGAGCATTGTTGACATAGAAATTTGCAAAATACATACGGATCTGAATGTGGCAAACCCGTTGACTAAACTTCCCTCACAAGCAAAACATGATCACACCTTAGTACTCTTTGGGTATTAATCACATAGCGATGTGAACTAGATTATTGACTCTAGTAAACCCTTTGGGTGTTGGTCACATGACGATGTGAACTATGGGTGTTAATCACATGGTAATGTGAACTATTGATGTTAAATCACATGGCGATGTGAACTAGATTATTGACTCTAGTGCAAGTGGGAGACTGAAGGAAATATGCCCTAGAGGCAATAATAAAGTTATTTTTATTTCCTTATATCATGATAAATGTTTATTATTCATGCTAGAATTGTATTAACCGGAAACATAATACATGTGTGGATACATAGACAAACAGTATGTCACTAGTATGCCTCTACTTGACTAGCTCGTTGAATCAAAGATGGTTAAGTTTCCTAGCCATAGACATGAGTTGTCATTTGATTAACGGGGTCACATCATTAGAGAATGATGTGATTGACTTGACCCATTCCGTTAGCATAGCACTTGATCGTTTAGTTTGTTGCTATTGCTTTCTTCATGACTTATACATGTTCCTATGACTATGAGATTATGCAACTCCCGTTTACCGGAGGAACACTTTGTGTGCTACCAAATGTCACAACGTAACTGGGTGATTATAAAGGTGCTCTATAGGTGTCTCCGAAGGTACTTGTTGGGTTGGAGTATTTCGAGATTTGGATTTGTCACTCCGATTGTCGGAGAGGTATCTCTGGGCCCACTCGGTAATGCACATCACTATAAGCCTTGCGAGCATTGCAACTAATGAGTTAGTTGCGGGATGATGTGTTATGGAACGAGTAAAGAGACTTGCTGGTAACGAGATTGAACTACGTACTGAGATACCGACGATCAAATCTCGAGCAAGTAACATACCGATGACAAAGGGAACAACGTATGTTGTTATGCGGTTTGACCGATAAAGATCTTCGTAGAATATGTAGGAGCCAATATGAGCATCCAGGTTCCGCTATTGGTTATTAACCGGAGACGTGTCTCTGTCATGTCTACATAGTTCTCAAACCCGTAGGGTCCGCACGCTTAAAGTTCGATGACGGTTATATTACGAGTTTATATGTTTTGATCTACCGAAGGAGTTCAGAGTCCCGGATGAGATCGGGGACATGACGAGGAGTCTTGAAATGGTCAATACGTAAAGATCGATATATTGGACGACTATATTCAGACATCGGAAAGGTTCTGAGTGATTCGGATATTTTTGGGAGTACCGGGGAGTTACGGGAATTCGTATTGGGCCTTAATGGGCCATACGGAAAAGGAGAGAAAGGCCTCAAAGGGTGGCCGCACCCCTCCCCATGGGCCGGTCCGAATTGGACTAGGGAGGGGGGCGCCCCCTTCCTTCCTTCTCCTTTTCCCTTCCCTTTCCTTTCCTCCTACTCCTACTACATGGAAGGGCTCCTAGTTCTACTAGGAAAAGGGGAATCCTACTCCCGGTGGGAGTAGGACTCCCCTAGGGCGCGCCATAGAGAGGGACGGCCCTCCCCCTCCTCCACTCCTTTATATACGGGGGCAGGGGCACCCCAAAGACACAACAATTGATCCCTTGGATCTCTTAGCCGTGTGCGGTGCCCCCCTCCACCATAATCCACCTCGGTCATATCGCTGCGGTGCTTAGGCGAAGCCCTGCGCCGGTAGAACATCATCATCGTCACCACGCCGTCGTGCTGACGAAACTCTCAGTCAACACTCGGCTGGATCGGAGTTCGAGGGACGTCATCAAGTTGAACATGTGCAGAACTCGGAGGTGCCGTGCGTTCGGTACTTGATCGGTTGGATCGTGAAGACGTACGACTACATCAACCGCGTTGTGCTAACGCTTCCGCTTTCGGTCTACGAGGGTACGTGGACACACTCTCCCCTCTCGTTGCTATGCATCACCATGATCTTGCGTGTGCTTAGGAAATTTTTGAAATTAATACGTTCCCCAACACCATATCCATAACTAAAGATAAAGAACAACTAAGAATGGCAAATAAAAATTACTTAGTGATAAAGCAAACAAGCACACACGAGAATATTCACCCCACGCTATTGCTCCCCGGCAATGGCGCCAGAAAAAGGTCTTGTTAACCCACAAGTATAGGGGATCGCAACAGTTTTCGATAAGTAAGAGTGTCGAACCCAACGAGGAGCTAAAGGTAGAACAAATATTCCCTCAAGTTCTATCGACCACCAATACAACTCTACGCACGCTTGACGTTCGCTTTACCTAGAACAAGTATGAAACTAGAAGTACTTTGTAGGTGTTTTTGGATAGGTTTGCAAGATAATAAGGAGCACGTAAATAAAAAGTAGGGGCTGTTTAGATAAAGACACAACTAAGTTAGTTTTAGTAAAGAGCTTTTTGTTACGAGAAAGTTATTTGTCCCTAGGCAATCGATAACTAGACCGATAATCATTATTGCAATTTTATTTGAGTGAGAGGCATAAGCTAACATACTTTATCTACTAGGATCATATGCACTTATGATTGGAACTCTAGCAAGCATCCGCAACTACTAAAGATCATTAAGGTAAAACCCAACCATAGCATTAAAGCATCAAGTCCTCTTTATCCCATACGCAAACAACCTACTTACTCGGGTATGTGCTTCTGTCACTCACGCCACCCACCATAGCAAATCATGAACATATTGCAAGCCCTACAGCGGGAATCCCTCACGCTTGCGCGACACGGAGAGCACCATAGGACATCACCAATAATAATACATGCAACTCAAACCAATCACGATCATCAAATAGCCCATAGGACAAAACGGATCTACTCAAACATCATAGGATAGCCATACATCATTGGGAAATAATATATAGCGTTGAGCACCATGTTTAAGTAGAGATTACAATGGGTAAGAGAGAGGTTACACCGCTGCATAGAGGGGGGAAGAGTTGGTGATGCTGGCGGTGAAGTTGTTGGTAAAGATTGCGGTGATGAACTGATGATGATGGCCCCCGGTGGCACTCCGGCGCCACTAGAAGCAAGGGGGAGAGAGCCCCCCGCCTTCTTCTTCTTCCTTGACCTCCTCCCTAGATGGGAGAAGGGTTTCCCCTCTGTTCCATGGCCTCCATGGCATGGGAGGAGCGAGAGCCCCTCCGAGATTGGATCTGTCTCTGTCTCTCTCTGTTTCTATGTTCCCAGATTCCGCCCTTTCACCATTTCTTATATTCCCGGAGATCCGTAACTCCGGTTGGGTTGAAATTTTAACACGATCTCTATCCGGATATTAGCTTTCTTGCGGCGAAAGAAGGGCACCAACCGCCTTACGGGGTGTCCACGAGAGTCAGGGGCGCGCCCAGGGGGATGGGGCACGCCCCCCTGCCTCGTGCCTCCCTCGGGCACCGTCTCGCGTGGATTTTTCTTCCCAAAAATCATATATATTCCAAAAAAAATCTCCGTCAGTTTTTATCCCGTTTGGACTCCGTTTGGTATGGATATTTTGCAAAACAAAAAACATGCAACAAACAGGAACTGGCACTGGGCACTGGATCAATATGTTAGTCCCAAAAATAGTATAAAAACTTTCCAAAAGTATATGAAAATTGTAGAATATTGGCATGGAACAATCAAAAATTATAGATACGACGGAGACGTATCAACTTCTTTCGCCTATATATACTCTTATACCCTAGATCGATCACAGAGAGCCATGAAACCACTTTTCCACCGCCGCAACCTTCTGTACCCATGAGATCCCATCTTGGAGCCTTTTCCGGCGATCTGTCGGAGGGGGAATCGATCACGGAGGGCTTCTACATCAACATCATAGCCTCTCCGATGAAGCGTGAGTAGTTTACCACAAACCTTTGGGTCCATAGTTATTAGCTAGATGGCTTCTTCTCTCTCTTTGATTCTCAATACAAAGTTCTCCTCGATGTTCTTGGAGATCTATTCGATGTAATATTCTTTTGTGGTGTGTTTGCCGAGATCCGATGAATTATGGGTTTATGAACAAGATTATTTATGAATATTATTTGGTTCTTCTCTGAATTCTTATATGCATGGTTTGATATCTTTGCAAGTCTCTTTGAATTATCGGTTTAGTTTGGCCTACTAGATTGATCTTTCTTGCAATGGGAGAAGTGCTTAGTTTTGGGTTCAATCTTGCGGTGTCCTTTCCCAGTGACAGTAGGGGTAGCAAGGCACGTATTGTATTGTGGCCATCAAGGATAAAAAGATGGGGTTTATATCATATTGCTTGGGTTTATCCCTCTACATCATGTCATCTTGCTTAATGCGTTACTCTGTTCTTATGAACTTAATGCTCTAGATGCATGCTGGATAGCGGTCGATGTGTGGAGTAATAGTAGTAGATGCAGAATCGTTTCGATCTACTTGACACGGACATGATGCCTATATTCATAATCATTGCCTAGATATTCTCATAACTATGCACTTTTCTATCAATTCCTCGACAGTAATTTGTTCACCCACCGTAATACATGCTATCTTGAGAGAAGTCACTAGTGAAACCTATGGCCCCCTGGTCTCTTTCTTATTATATTGCATCTCTTTTATTTATATCGCATCTCATTTACTATCTTACAATCTTTACTTTCTAATCTATATAACAAAAATACCAAAAATATTTACTTTACTATCTTTATCAGATCTCACTTTTGCAAGTGACTGTGAAGGGATTGACAACCTCTTTTATCGTGTTGGTTGCAAGGTTCTTGATTGTATGTGCAGGTACTAGGTGACTTGTGCGTTGTCTCCTACTAGATTGATACATTGGTTCTAAAAAACTGAAGAAAATACTTACGCTACTTTGCTGCATCACCCTTTCCTCTTCAAGGGAAAACCAACGCATGCTCAAGAGGTAACATGGTTGAACTACCGCACTTTTTTGTGTGATGGCAAGTGTGCTCGCAAGTGCGCCAGTATGAACTGTGATTTTTTTTTGTAGGTCGGTATGTATGCCGGCCGCTGACATGGCCGTCAACATTAACTGGGGACGTTGGCATGGGCGCTGACATGAACTATAGGTCGCTGACCTTTTTTAGATTACTTCTTCTTTTGAACTTGGACAAAAAACGAGTTGACCGTTTGGGTGCACCGGTCGGGCGTAGGCAGACAAAGAGCCAACAACCGCCCCAAACACACGAAAAGCGAACAGAACAATATGTCTGTTTGGGTCGGTGTATTGAAGTTGCTCTTAGGGCATTTATAGAAGATTCCCTAAAACATATATAAGTGAGTTTTAGGGAGTTAAGCACTTAGCTAGGAGATCATCTAAAGGAAACTTTGTCAAAATAAAATAAAATTAGTCTCACTCCCTAAAAGCCATAATGGTGTGTGTCCAATCACCATAATAATGGTGTGTGTGTGTGACATTGGGGGCCCAAAAATGGGTCTAGTAGATTCGCCATACCAGTCTCACCTACATAATTTTTGGTGGCCATTCCAAATTAAGCCGACGAGCTTCCAACTTTGGAGGTTGGGGGGTGCTAATATGTAGTGACTTCAAATTCAATAGCCCGCAGAGGAGCGAAGTTTCAACCTGTTTTCTTCACCCCGCTTCCACTTGTGCCAATGGCGCGGTCGTTTGTACGACTGTTGCTCTACTCTTGTCGATTCCTCATCCACTTATCTACCGAAAAAATTGCCTATTAATGACCGTCATTGCGTGTCCGCGCCCATTTTCCAATCGTGCGTGCCCCTTTCGCGTGTATATAAACCGACCTATCCCGCTCGCCTAAACCACCCATCATCCATCTTTCCCACGGCGTCCACACTCAAACCCCATCTGCCATGTCGCGACGGCGAGTCCTCATCATGGACCCTTCCCCAACGAGACTAAAAAGGACCGAGCCGAAAGGAAGTTCTAAGAGAGGGCCTAGAAATGGTCCGAGTGGGTCGAGGACGAGACACTCCTTCAGTCTGAATTAGCCATCGGGCGGAGTTCTTTCCCGCCGCCCACCGCTACGTTGCACGCGTGACGACAACCTCCTTGAAAGAAAAGGAAGCCACACTCACAAAGGGCTATAAAGTTGTGGTCTTCTCGCACATCAAGGACGCACATGCATCCGCAGATAGCGTGACCGCAGAAGTGACAGTAGCCCAATTATCCCTGCCTGCGAGTTCACATCCAAACTGAGGAAGAGGCCAAACAAAAATAGACGTTAAACTATTGGTTCATTTGTATAGTTGTTTCGCTCATTGAAATCATTGTTGAAATTGTTCATTGATGAGATGGGTAAATGAGTTATTATTAGCCAATAATAATAAACGGGTCTCAGCCGTAGGAAATATTTTTATCTCTATTTATGTCAAGTCTAAATTTTATGCATTGCTTTTGTTCAAATATATTTCCCGTCTTCTTCCATCAGTTTGGACTTTTGGATGTGTTTGCTAGCGCATGAGTTCAATATAGTATCTGAGTCAAGTGGTTTTGAAGTTCAAGACCCTGACAACACAGTATTAAAACAAAAAAAAAATTCTACAGCCTATATCGATCCCACGTCTAAAACCTAAATAAACCTAAACGTGAGAAGTGTTGTAGAAATATATTGTCTACTTCCTTTCATTAGTTTTGGATGAGTTGGTTGGAGTATGAATTCAATAGTTTTTTATAGATCTCACTTCATTTGGAGGATGCAGATACGACTGACCGTGCTAGAGTTGGGTGTTGCTCTGACAAACACAAGAGCCGAGTTGCGCCACACTTCCGCACGAGCCAGGCACGTTCCGCTCGCGCGCGGCGCCGGAACGACAAAGGGGTGCCGTGAGCGTGATGGCCGCTTCGCTGGCCGCCTCGCCCTCTTTCCCGCCGCGCGGCCACCCGGCCCCCTTCGTACGGAGCTTGCCGTTGGCGTCGCCGCGGCGAGGCGCGGCCCGCCGCACCCTCCCCGTCCCGGCGCACGCCGGCGGGGACGGTGGCGGCGAGGGGGGCGCCGGGAGGATACTAGACCCGCTCGCCACGCCCTTCCAGGTCCTCGGCCTCGACGCCTCGGCCGGCTACTCCGCCGCGCAGCTCAAAGCCGCCTTCCGCGCTCGGGTAGTGTACTTGCCCCTTGTTGCTCAGTTCGCGCGCTCTACGAAACAGCTCACTTTACTGAGGTCGTTGCAAGGAGGACGTCGTCAACAGCGACTTAACCTTGCGAGTTTTTGTTACAGGTAAAGGAATTCCATCCTGACGTTTGCAAGGACACGGAGAGTGCAGATTTAATAATGAGGCGGGTGCTGGAGGCCTATGAGGTAATCGTGTTCGCTAGATGCCTGAATTTTTCACAAGTTCGTTGGAGTGCTGCCATAATACAGCGACCATTACAAAGTAACAGGACCAGGTGTGGCCTTAAGGCCAGGGTTGCTGAATCTGTTGCTTTTGAATTTGTTAGATTAGAATACCCTGCTAGTTTATGATCTTTTGTTCATTTCTTGCACTGCAACACATTTTTACAGGAGGGTCTGATGTACTTGTGTGTAAACATTGCCACTTTGTTTTGTTGAGAAACATAATTTATCACTAAAAGTTCAGTACCCCTGAAAGAACTCGATGGCATAATGCAGGGTGCAGGGACATATAGTTACTAACAAAAATAGAATTTATGTAGACCTGTATGTATTCAGTTCTGTCTATTTATTACTTTTTACCCTTCTGCATCTACAATCAAAGTGTTAAATCATGTCGTTATCAAATAACTCAACATTATCCTTTAGATGATTATTTCCTTATTTTCACCTTCTGTTTACATGTTGCTATTAGTTACACTGCTTCGTTTCACACAGATGTTATCTGGCAACATGGGAATGATGATTGAAAGGTAGTGAATTCTTTCATGAGCTTGTATTTTAAAATATGATGCAATGCTGATTGGAACATTTGCTTCCTTCCATAGATTGGGTCGCAAGTCATATCAGCTGTTTGTCTTGACAATCTTGAATATGTTCCAAGTACAGTGGATGAAGCAGCGATTCTAGTTTCTGGGGTTATTTATAACTTAAAATGACCCTATATAGTAAAATTCTGAAACATGTATAGTTGAAGGAATGAATTGTCAAAGACTGATCAGGAAATGCTACAGTTGTACAGAGGTTGCCTGAGAATAATTTATGAAAAGGGGAAGGGAATATATGTGGGTTAGTAGATGTTAATGAGGTTTAAGGTACATCGACCAGTAAATCTACTCAATACAAACTGGCTGTGTCATGTCGACTTTACAGTCTTTGTAGGCATCTAAATACTACAAGAAACAGTGATTTCTGCAACTATGCACAAGTTCAAAAATATTCTCGGGAAAAATCAACTCATGTGTATACATTGGAATGTTGTGCAGGAACAATATTGACCCATTTGATGAACCTGAGTGTGAAGCTCGCGACATATTTGTCAATGAGATCCTATGTATTGGCACTGGTACTTATCGCATCATATTGTTTCTCTTCAGTTCGTGTGAAGGATGTGGTTTAGGGCTAATTAAATACAAAGCGTTTGCATTGGCACTAAGAAACTAAACTTTACTGAAGCAGATCTTTTCTCCGATAACCCTAACTTTACGAGATTTATGTCCTGCTAATTGATCTACTACAAGATATGCTGTCTTCAGAAATTAAACAAATACACTGTTGTTTTACTAAGGATCTGTACACCGTTAATATTGCGTGTATGGGTTGAAGCCACTGAGTTTGGTCGGTTTCCTTGTTTTGAGAGTTAACATATATGTTTTCACGGACGAGCACACTGTAAATGCATGTACAACTTGACATATTTTCGCACCTTGATCTGATAACTGAGAAAAAAATGATATCTTCTGCAGGATGCCCATATTCTTGTGTTAAAAGGGCACCTCATGCATTTGCATTTGCAGATGACATTGGTACAGCTCGTGCAATATCTCAAGGTAGGTTGAACATTGCCAATTGACTTGATTGGAAATTTCCATAGTATATCATCTGCCAGTGAATTCTTCGCAGACAGCTTGTGCAACACTCCTATCTCAATCCTTTCTGTTTTCTATGAAATAATGTACCCTTTTATTTTTCAGGTAATGGTGACGATTACCCTGTCCAACTTGCTGTTGGGCAGTGTCCGAGAAAGTGCATATACTATGTGACACCTTGCCAACGTACTATTTTGGAGGAAGTTCTTGCTAGGTAAACATTACAATCTGAACTGAGATATCTTCAGGGTTTACTAAAAGTGATATGTACCTACATATCACTTTTACTCTTTCATAGGTTTCCTCTAATTCCACATTTCATTTTATCTACCGTTTTCTGTCAATTAGCATGTCAAAAACGAGCAAAAGAGCTTCCTGAGCTCGTCTTGCAAGTGAAACATTGTTATTTTCAGTTGATCACAATTTTCATCAGAAAACGACAGGCTACCCGAGATACATCAGTAGTTGCATGCATGTATTCCCTACCCATAAAACCTGTGCTAATCTCTCTTCCCCAATGCGGATGTATGCCACAGCATATTGATGACGCCATGGGACCTCTCTGAAGCTGCAGTTCTGGATTCGCTCACGTCAAAAGCAAAGTTTGAGAACAACAGGTACACGAAGCCCAAAAGAGAAGCGAAATCATCTTCTGACTATGTTGACTGGATGTGATCTGCTCCTGAAGAACAACCAAATACTGGCAGTCTCAACCAGATTGTTTAGTCGTATGCTATGATGAGCATATTGTTGTAGTGCAGTGTGTAGTGTATATATATTGCTGCAGTATAGAGGGCAAAGCAAAAAAGTAAATCTGAGATTGCAAAGTGTACTGTTTGTTTTGTGTATAGAATGGAAGGCCGTGCGTGGAAAAAGGCCAGAGATTCATAGTGGGTTTCAAAGTGTTTTTTTTTGTATAGTAGATAATGGATTTATACCAGAAATTTGGAGTTGTATCTGTACAAAAATACGATGTTAAAAGAAATTCAACAAAAAAAAGTCACGCGTGTCAATGTTTGAGTCTGCTATGCGTATGTAATTTTGCTGGCAAAACAATAAGTTTTGTGCTCTTTGCAGAAAATAGACAAGTTAGTATGGAAAAATGATTTCTTGGATTTTTTTACATTTTAAAGTGTTTTTCTAGGTTTTACTGTCCATGCATGTGTAGGTAGATCCAGTTGAAGGTGTTTAGCCTTTCTTTTATTTGTTCCGTGTTGTTTACAAATTATCTGAACGGATCATAGTCCTTGTAATTGCATCCAATGAATCCCAGCGGATAAAAAAAGTTGGCATAGCAAAAGGTTTCGAGTCAATTCATCTATATCTATATCTATATCTGTATCAATATAAAAAGACCCAAAGGAGCAGATCTAATTAATCTCGACCGTCAAATCATGTTAATCCAACGACCTAAACCGCTTCAATGTCGAGCGCTCAACACGTTTAGCATGCAGTTAATTTCATGCCAAATATAGTGCTAATCACACAATAACACGCAAATAATATCCTACATAATATCCGCATGCACTTAATATACTTCCAAATTAACGTGCATTGCACGTACACATTGACTAGTGTATGTAAAAGTAACAACACATCTTTTTATATGCAAAAAGAACAAAATCAGGAAACTTTTCAAAATTTCAGAACAAACATAGCAAATAGAGTCCGAGGGCTAAAAATAATGTCTCCTATATGGTAGCCTAAATTAGTGTATTTTGATGCACACTAAACAGTTTCTAACATAAGAATCTGAATGAAGTGTCGTCGGTTTAGCTTTCCATTTCTAAACACATCTCAGGATATCCTGAATTTTATTAGCACCGGTTGTTTTAGACAACAAGGTGATTATGCCAGTTCAGTCTTTGAACATCAAGAGATCCCTTAACAACCAAAGAGATGTATAATGTCAGTTTTTACAATCTCCCAACAGTGTCGACATAATTCAATAGGGATATCATCAAGACCAGGAGCCATATTCTCAATATTAAAGGTTTAATGAGATCAAAATTATCAACCTCATCAAGGAAGTCGGAAGCATATCAAAGATCATTGGACAAACTAAACAATCCCAGGAGCATGCCCAAAAACTCCTCATAGTATGTAGCGGCATGGTTCAGTAACAATCTCATCAGCATTAATGGAGTGCATGGTGTTTTCTCTTTTTCATCAATTAGCAACCCTATGAAAAAGGAGGAGTTTTGACACGGAGTATCTGAGCTCTGCTCCGATGAACAGTAAAAAATTGAATTTTTTTGATTTTTTTTGCGGAACTTTGACAAATGCTCTAAGTGCTTGCAAATTTTCATCATGAGATCATTCGTGGAAGGCGTGAAAAAAAAGGTCTTTTACATCTGTATCCCTCGAACCCACTGCTTACATTTGCCCCTAATTCGCAAGCCTGCTCAAAAATACCCCTCCGTCGTCATGTTCCCTTATAGAATTGACCTTCCGTGCCGTTTCCGTCCAGTCAAGGCTGTTTGACTGGTAAGCGGCCGTTTCTTTGATATTTTTGCCCCTCCGTCCTTACACCTGGGCCTAGGTCACCAGTTCACTCTCTTTCCCTCTCATTCTCTCGCCCGAGCCGCACGCTCTCTCTTTCTCCCCCAAATCGCCTCCCGTCATAACCCTAACCCTAGCTCGCTCGATCCAACTCGCAAGGCTCGATCTCCTGATGGCAGCCATGGTGGAGCTTCAGATTTGACTCTGCGCGACACTCTACTACGGCGGCGGCGGCGGATGGATGGGGATAGCAGTTGCGGCGGCGGCGGCAGCGAACGAGGGAGCACACCGCAGCCACAGAAGCATGCTTCAGCGGGGTAAGTTTCTCTTCTAATCTGGCGGAGTCTCATGCCATTTGTAGTTCGATTTGGGATTTTTTTGACCTAGTTCATAGTGCTCATGGCGTTGGGATCTGTCTCTGTTTTCCATGGTCATCGTAGGATCGACCCCGACAGAGCAGTTGGGATGGAATGTAGAATGGAAACCACACTTCTAGCTAGAGCTGGCACAAAAGCAACCAATACAGGATTCTCTTTTCCTTTTGTTGCTGACAACCAATGGACTTTTAATCAGTTTAGATCTGCCATATGTGCTCAATATCCATGGGGTCTATATGATGCAGTGGAATTCAGGTACTGGGACATTGACAAAACAGCTTGGGTCCCTGTCCAGTGTGATGATGAGCTTGGTATCATGTTTGCAATACATGCTTATTTCCCTGCTAAACTAGAAATCAGTGTCATACAAAGGAAGAGAGGAGAGCCAGAGAGCAGAGGAACAAGATCTCAGTCTAGGTCTAGAGATAAAGGTAGGACCAGCCAATCAAGGGGCAGGAAAAAAAATGCTCATAGTAGAGGCAGCAGCAGTTCCATGCAGGCACCAGGAACACCTACTGTAGAAGTTCCTAAGAATGCAGGTCCCTCTCAGAGTAGAGATTCAGTTGACCCCTATACTGAAGAGGGACTACCAGATGATTGGCCAAGTGATGATGAGGATGAAAAGTTGTTTCCACAGTTTGTAACAAGGAAGAAGGGAAAGGAGAAAGATGATGAGGGGGAAGATTATGTTCCACCCCCTGAAGGCATGTTTGCTGAGGCAGGTGAAGATGAGAAGGAGGAGGACAGGGACATGGGATACTCTGAAACATCTGATGAGGAAAGACCAGATGTGCAATACAATAGAGATGATCCTTCTTTGGCACAGGGAACAATATTTTCCAGTGCTTTAGACTGTAGAAATGCTCTTGCAACCTTCTCAATAAAGACTAGAAGTGAATTTGTGATAGACAAGAGTGACAGTACTAGGTTGACAGTGCATTGTGCTTATAAGAGGTGTCAATGGAGGATGCATGCCTCCTTAATGAGACATAGCACACTATTTCAGGTATCTAATATATAGCAACTAACATTGCATTGTGCTTATAGTTAGCAGCATTGATACTGTATTTTGTTTTCTTGTTGCAGTACATAGGTTCTAACATGTGTCTGAACTTTCATGAATGCAGGTTAAGGTGAACAAAACTGCTCATACATGTCCCAGTGTGAACAGGAGAAAAAGATTGAAGTCAGCTAAGAGTAGATGGGTTGCTGATGCTGTGAAGACCTGGGTTTTAGAGGATTCAGAAGTGGGACCAATAGAATTGCAGAAAAATTTGAAGAAGTATGGCCTGGCAGTTCCATATATGAGAGTATTCTATGGGAAGCAAATGGCACTTGACAATATCTATGGTAAGTGGGTTGACTCTTTCCAGTTACTGTATACCTTCAAGGCAGAAGTGGAGAAAGCATCTCCTGGTAGTGTAGTTACCATTGATAAACACACTGTGCAGTACAAACTAAATGGGAAGAGTAGACAGAAAGAGTGCTTTAGAAGAGTATTTGTTTCTTTCAAAGCATGTTGGCAAGGTTTTTTGAATGGATGTAGGCCTTATCTTGCAGTAGATGCCACTGCATTAAATGGCAGATTTAGAGGGCAACTAGTTAGTGCATGTGCTGTGGATGCTTGCAATTGGATCTTCCCAGTTGCATATGGAGTTCTAGAGGGTGAAAACATAGACAGTTGGACTTGGTTTTTTCAGAACTTAAGAGAGCTTATAGGACACCCACCAGGTCTTGTTATCCACACTGATGCATGCAAAGGCCTGGAGACTGCAGTGGAAGATGTGTTCCTAGGTGTGGAGCATAGAGAATGCATGCGGCATTTGGCTGCAAATTTCACAAAAAAGTTTAGAGGAAAATTCTTTGATGAAAAATTATGGCCCTGTTCATTGACATAGAGCATAAAGAAACACAACTACCATCTTAGGAAGTTGCACAGTAAGGCTGGTGTGAAGGAGTACTTAGAGGAGCATCATACCAAGCTATGGGCAAGGTCACTGTTCAATGAAGTATGTAAAGTAGATTATGTTAATAACAATCTAGCTGAGTCCTTTAATTCAAAGATTAAAAAATGGAAGGGTGTACACATTGTGGACTTGCTAGACAAAATAAGACAGTTTATAATGGAGAAGTTTGATCTCAGACAGCAGATTGCAGCTGCTACATTCATTGGCCACATCATAATCCCCAAAGTCATGAAAATGCTTCATGCAAAATCTAAGGACCTTGATATGGAGATAGTGAAGAGAAGCACATATGAGGCAGAGATCGCAACAGTTGACAAGGAAAAGAGAGAGTGGAGATATCTAGTAAATTTGGCCACTGGGACTTGCAGTTGTAGAAAGTGGCAGTTAACTGGACAGCCTTGCATACATGCTTTGTATTTTATTACTTCAATGAGAGGCCCAGTAAGTGAGATTGATCAGTATGTACATGAGTACTTTTCTGTTGCTAGATTCAATGCTACTTATGCTGAAAATTTGCCTGCAATGGAGGGCAAACAACAGTGGGTGTGGTGGACCCTGGGTTTAAATTGTCTGCTCCATTGCAAAACAGGGCCCCTGGTAGACCTAGGAAGACAAGAATTAGGGAAAAATCTAAGGGAAAAGGACTTGGAGGAAGGAGAAAGAAATGTGGCAGGTGTGGAAGGCTTGGCCATCGTGGCACTCACTGCAAGGAATCCATTGACCCAGCTTTTGGGGAAGAAGAGCACTGGGGGCTGAAAATGCAACAGATGATCATTTAGATGCTGAAACAGATGCTAAAAATGCTACTGAGGTTGAAACAGATGCTGAAAATGCTACAGAGGTTGAACCTGATGTTGAAAATGCTATAGAGGTTGAACCTGATGCTCCAATTGCTACAGATGCACCAACAGTGTCATCTGCTGTAAGGTGCAACTGCTATAGATGTTCTCATTTCAATTTTTGCTTCATTTGATGTTCTCATTTCCTTTTTTGCTGCATTTAATGTTCTCATTTCAATTGTAGCCCAAGGAAGAACTACAAAAGGGCAGCTGATAGAGGGATGTCACCAGCCAAGAAGAGGCTCAAGTTTGCACCAGATCCTACAGTAGGATCTGTAACTGGAAGCAACCAGCTAAGCAAAGAAGTGAGCAAAACTTTCACCACAAGGAGGAGTTCAAGGCTCTTAACTAACCCTGCTTGCAACACCAGGAGCAAGAAGATGAAAGACCTATGACTGGAATCATTTAGGGCACTGCTGTTTTTGTTGTTCAACAACTATTTGTGAACTTGTTAGCTGCTACCTTAAGTGTGTGATGCTGAAATTATGAACTTATGTAATGGTGAACTTGTGAGCTACTATCTTGAATGTGCAATGCTCCTTTTGTGACCTGCTAGTTTGGAATATTATGTGAGCTGCTATCTTGTGAGATGCTACTTTCAAATATTTTTGTGAGCTCCTATTTTGTCACAACAGATCATTTGTTCAAATATTTCAATCTATGCTATTTCAGTCATCAATCAAAGTAAGATTCTTGAGTCATTTCCAAATAGCAACATCACAACATTCCCAAATCACAACATTGTCCTGTGATAATACATACACCAAGCTCCATTACAACATACACTACAAAGAGAAATCCATTTAGTATGGATTATTAGACCACCCAGAAACAAATGTGGCCACAATGCTAATACCAAGAACTATGATAAATCCCCATGCTTGCATAAGCTCGTTCCTCTTTTTCATCTTCAGCTTTAGTTTCTTGTTCTTCTCGGTTAGATACATCACCCTCCTCTCTAAATCATGAGATTTTAGCCAACTCTTCTCCAATCCTGCATGAAGCTCCTCAAATGCACGAGCAACACGTTCGGTCGGTGGCGGGTCAATCCATACGACCCACTCACATTCATCAGGAAGCTGCAAAATCAATGATCAAATTAGAAAGAGGGGAAAGAGCAGAATCGAATCAAGCTTAAAAGCCAAACACTTACATCAAGAGGGCAGCCGAGAAACCTTCTGCCGGAGCTTGCTCCTCCCCAGGCGACACGACGAGCAAGAATAAGCCCGTGGCCAGGGCACCACTGCATCAAGCGAACCTCAAGGCCACAGAATGTCAGATCGGGGATGTAAAACTCCGATTGAAACTGAACTATGCCGACACCATCAACCTAACAGCAGCAAAAAAAAACCAAATTGATGAACCCTAATTTCGCAGTATGCCCATATCTCCCCCAAATCGACACTGAAACTTACATTGGCGGCCACCGACGAGCTCGTAGAAGACATCCCCGCCATGCCCGCCATAGACATCGCTCACCACGCCGTGCTTGACCTGCCCCTCTCTCTCTCCGACCGCGGAAACGCCCGATCCTGTACGTGCTCAAAAATGCCCCTGTCATCGCGAGGAAGAAGAAAGAGGGGAGAGAGAGTGAACCGGTTAGTTGGGCCCAGATGTACGGCAGGAGGGGCAAAAATGTCAAAGAAACGGCACGTTAGCGGTCAAACAGCCTTGACTGGACGGAAACGGCTCGGAGGGGCATTTCTATAAGGGCACATCACGGCGGAGGGGCATTTTTGAGCAGGCTTTGGAATTAGGGGTATATCTGATTAGGTGGTTCGAGTTAGGGACAGAAATGCAAATGGCCCAAAAAAACCGATACTTTGAAAATGCTACTTTCGAAAGCGTTTTGGAGCACTGTTTTTTTGCCACACCTTCCACAAATGCGGTCTCATGATGAAAATTTGCAAACACTTAGAACATTTGTCTAAGTTTACCAAAAAAATAGATTTATTCTTCTTTTTTTCATTTTACTATTCATCCAAGCTCATTTGAGCTCAAGCTCAGAAGGGTACCTTCGTATTTTGACCCCCTTCCAAGAGTCATCTCTCACGGGCTCTCTGCAACAACAACAATCAGAACTTAAGTTCCGGTTGTTGTTGTTTCTTAAATTTTGGTTGTAGTTTCTTAAGTTTCGGTTGGAATTGTACTTTTGTGTTAATTGAGGAATATGTCTATTTCTTCTAGGTCTAGAACCACTTATTCAACATTCAGGTTGTCAAGTCCAATTTTAATATTTGCTTTCTTCAGTAGATAAAGGGCAAGTTCCTCTAACTTTAACTTATTTTTTCTTTTGGTTGGGCCCAAAAAGGTTGGACCACCAAGCCTTATTTATTTTTAGTATCTCTTCGATGTGATGTTTAGGATATCAATGGGAAGCTTAGTGTACACATGTTTTGCCTAAAGATCAGCAAACAGTGGGAGGAAATTCTAACCACGACATGTCAAACATGAAACTTCTGTTACCAGGTTATTTAGCACGATGTTCACCACTACAAATCAGAAAGGGGTCATGGTCAGGCATATCTCTGACAAGCTTTTTTATGTCCACCAAAGAAAGCATCCTTCGAAACAGGAGAAATGAGAGTTCTATCAAGCTTCTCATGGATGGAATTTTCTTGTTTATTGGACCAAGTATAACAACCACCAGACCATATGAATTTCCCTCAAATTCAAGTTGTGAATGAATCCGCACCCAGGCTTTGTGCAATAGTAGCTTTAGCCCCTACATATGTAATCTAAGGAAACAAACGAAAGAATAGCTTTCCAAGACTTCACCGGCATAAAATGCATATAGTAACAAACATTTTCGCGAATAGATGAGTTAATATGCTTTGCGGTACACAAACTTGAAGTGCATGATGCGCCTTGATGCAGAAACTTTCAAGTGTAACGCCGGGGTACAAAAGTTTGGCACGATGTGGTGAAAAGGTCATCAGCCAAGCCGGCGACTCACTTATCTTCCATGTTTTTTGCTGTTACCCTCCATTTTCTTTGCGATTGAAACCTGTGGTCCTTGGAACGGTTGTGAAACCCCTTGTGGGACTTGGTGGACCTCGTGCTGGGGCATGTGCTTCTCAATGCCATCTGCAATGTATGAAACTTTGTTGGTTCCATGCGCTCAAAGAGCATCTCTATAATTTTTTTAAAGAGCAAAATATGTAGTTAACCGTACCTAATCGATCCCTCAAAACTTTAGAGGAGCAAAATTTTACTCCTCTAAGTTTACTCTCGCGCCAACTCTTCCATTTCTACTCCTCGGCGCCACTCTAGAGAAAAAAGAAACTTCACCTGTCCACACGAGGACATATCCTTCTCCCGTCCGCCGCTGCCGCCTTGGTGACCGGATAAATGGAAACCCTAACGCCCCACAACTCCTCGCCGGCGGTGAACAATTTCAACGAATTTGGGCGTGCTGTTGCATGTCACTGCGTGTGTGTTTCTGCTGCTGCATGTGCGTGTGTTGCTGCTGCGTGTGCGTGTATGTGTGTTGGGGACTTGTGGTAGTAGTAGTACAATTGTGTCCAGTGGCGGAGGCAGGGGGTGCTGGCAGGGGCCCTGGCCCCCCTATGCTCTCACAAATACAGCTATATGTGCTCCAAATTGTCCATTTTTCAAACATAATTAACAAGATTTAGAAGATTTGGCCTCGTCTAACATTATATAATATGTTTGGCCCCCTCTATATTGAGTTTCTGCCTCCGCCACTGATTGTGTCGCTTGATCTGTCGTGCCAATTAAGCCCTGACAAGCGACACCCAAGTGAGTGAAGGTGACAAAGAGCCTCTGCGACAGTGATCAGCCACCCACATGACCTGTTCCATCTTTTTTGGTGCTTTCAGAAGCCACCAGGGCCACATACTAAGGCGAACGCATGGAGTACCAAGACGGGGGAATCAAGTGGGAGCGGGAGGAAAAGAAGACGCCGCATGGTCACCGCCTCACCGCCTCACCGGAGACGGAGAGCAATCCCGCCCGTCGACAATTCCGCCTACCACCCACCTTGTGATTTTTCCATAAAGAGCCACCAACCGCCACACGATTGCATCCATTTCATTTCCCTTTTTGTACGCAGCCATCAACTGTCGAGCAGCGTTGCCTCCACGCCCAGCCTGCGGTCAAAAACCAAGACCCGCCGTGTCACTCGCTCAAAAGCTTCCTCGACCATTTATCCCAACTCCCAACTCCCAACTCCCAAGCAAGTAGTACTCTACCACGAGCGTCATCCATCCGATCCGAGACTCCTAGCCCGACCGTGCACCAACCAGATGGCGACCCCGACCGTGGTGCTGCTGCCGGTCTGGGCCGCCGGCCACCTCATGTCCATGCTCGACGCCGGCAAGCGGCTGCTGGCCCGCAGCGGCGGCGCGCTGTCGCTCACGGTGCTCGTCATGCAGCCGCCGGGGGAGAGCCACAGGTCCGAGGTCGCCGCGCACATACGGAGGGAGGAGGCGTCCGGCCTGGACATCCGCTTCCACCACCTCCCCGCCGTCGAGCCCCCGGCGGACTGCCTGGGCATCGAGGAGTTCGTCTCCCGGTTCGTGCAGCTCCACGCGGCCCACGTGAGGGCGGCCGTCTCCGGCCTGGCGCGCCCCGTGGCCGCGCTCGTCCTCGACTTCTTCTGCACCACCATGCTCGACGTGTCCCGGGAGCTCGCCGTCCCGGCCTACGTGTACGTCACCGCCGACGCCGCCTTCTGCGCGCTCCTCCTGCGCCTGCCGGCGCTCCACGAGGAGGTGGCCGTCGAGTTCGGGGAGATGGAGGGCATGGTGGACGTGCCGGGCCTGCCGCCGGTGCCGCCGTCGTGCCTCCCGGTTCCGGTGATGGACAAGAAGAACCCCAACTACACGTGGTTCGTGTACCACGGCAGGCGGTTCACGGAGGCCAAGGGCGTCATCATGAACACGGTCACCGAGCTGGAGCGGAGCGTCCTTGCAGCCATCGGCGACGGCCGGTGCACGCCCGGAGTTCCCGCCCCGGCGGTCTACCCAGTAGGGCCCGTGCTCTCCGTGACCCCGCCAGCGGAGCGGCCGCACGAGTGCGTGCGGTGGCTGGACGCGCAGCCTCCGGCGTCCGTGGTGCTCCTCTGCTTCGGCAGCATGGGGTTCTCCACGGCGGCTCAGGCGCACGAGATAGCCCACGGGCTGGAGCGCAGCGGCCACCGCTTCCTGTGGGTGCTGCGCGGCCCGCCGGCAGCCGGCGCGCGAGAGCCCTCGGACGCGGACCTCGGGGAGCTGCTCCCGGAGGGGTTCCTGGGGAGGACGAAGGAGCAGGGCCTGGTGTGGCCGGCGAAGGCCCCGCAGAAGGAGATCCTGGCGCACGCCGCCGTGGGGGGCTTCGTGACGCACGGCGGGTGGAACTCGATCCTGGAGAGCCTGTGGTTCGGCGTGCCGATGGCGCCGTGGCCGCTGTACGCGGAGCAGCACCTGAACGCGTTCACGCTGGTGGCCTGCATGGGCGTGGCCGTGGCCATGGAGGTGGACCGGGAGAGGAACAACTTCGTCGCCGCGGCGGAGCTGGAGCGGGCCGTGAAGGCGCTCATGGAGCGCGACTCCGAGGAGGGGAGGAGGGCGAGGGAGAAGACCGCGGAGATGAAGGCCGCGTGCCGGAAGGCCGTCGAGGAGGGCGGGTCCTCCTACTCTGCGCTCGGGAGGCTCTCTGAGGAGATAATCAAAGGCGCCGATAAGTGATAATTGACGAACATCCGGAGATGAACTTGGAGAGTGTGGGTGCTCTGTGGTTTCAGTTCTTGTTCTGCCTGCTGATCATTCCGAGTTGTGTGCCGGGCTTCGCGGGCAATCCCCCTCCGGTAGAGAGCCTTAATAAAACCACATGCTCCTCGTTTGGTCTCACAACATCTCCAATGCCGACCCCTAAAACGGACGAGTGAATTGCAGAAAACTACCACATTAAAACCTAAGTTTGCAATAAACACTCTTCTATGAATTTCTGTCAGAAAGCATTGATTTTGAGCTTAATCTTTTGTAGAAAACACTGATCGGTGGCCTAGACTATTTTAAGCACAATTATGACAGGTGGGGTCCGTTTTTTACGACGTGGCGTAACGGTTCAGGCTAGATGATGTTAGATTGGTCTTTTTTCAGAAAAAACCTCCCTCCCAACAACAAATCTCTCTCCCCTACCACTGCTCTTCCCTATTCCCTGATTTCATCGCCGGCGGCATGCGCGCGCGAGTCCAACCACCACATGGATCGTGGAGCGTGCAGGTCGTCATTTGGTGGTGGGCTGCGGCGCCGCGGCAGGCCGCCAAGAATCTCGAGCCTGGCAAGGGAGTTGCGGCGGCGGAGGATGGGGACGAGGGAGTTGCGGTGGCGGAGGATGGGGACGAGGGAGTTACGGCGGCGGAGGATGGGGACGAGGGAGTTGCGGCGGCGGAGGAATGGGGACGAAGGAGTTGCAGGTCGTCCTCCGGTGGTGGGCCGCGGCGGTGCGGCAGGCGGTTGTGGAGTGTGGATGGGGACGAGGCACCTGCTGCGTCACGGCGTTGCTCCGCGAGGGGAATGGCAGCCGGCAGCTGGTGGTGTTCGGGCCGTGCTGAGCCGCGGCGCCAGGGCGGAGGCATCACGCGAAGCGCGGGGACGAAGCAGCCGCGCGCCTAGCTCCGCCGCCGACCGACGCAGCAGCCGCGCGCTTGGACCCGTTTCACTTCGACATGGAGGCGTTCTGCGGCACGTCGGAGTCGATGGAGAGCTCCGACCCGTCCGAGTTCCTCTCGCGTGACGAGGCGCAGCCCACCCGCATGTGCCCGTACCCTCTTCTCCCGCTCCTCCCGACGAGACCCATGGCGTGCTGCTGCTCTGCTCGGATGCTTGGGGCTGATTGCTTTTTGTTTTTTTGACTAAAGGGTGTCCCTGTAAAATGACAAGGACTATTTTGTAAATCTAGAAATTTCCTCCTCTAACGTGAACTGTTATGCCACATCATCAAATGTGGGATCCACATGTCATAATCGTGGTTAAAATATCCGAAGCGACCGAACAATGTTCTTTGCAAAAGATTAAGTTTAGAATCAGTGCTTTCTGGCAGAAATTCGTAGAAGAGTGTATTCTGCAAACTAAGGCTTTAATGTGGTGGTTTTCTGCAATTCACTCAAAACGGACAGACATCCATCATCTACGGACGGGTCCGGGGACAATGATACTTAGCCGCCATCCAATCGTACCATTGATGCCCTCATACATTTCAAACTGAATTTTAACAAATAAGACGATTTACATGCAAACCAGATAATTTTCGTCTAAGCCATGGCCATGGAGGTGGACCGGAAGAGGAACAGCTTCGTTGCCGCGTCGGAGCTAGAGCGGGCCGTGAACGCGCTCATGGAGCGCGACTCCGAGGAAGGGAAGGGAGAAGGCTGCGTGCCGGATGACCGTCCAGGAGGGCGGGTCCTCCTACTCTGCGCTCGCGAGGCTGTCCGAGGAGATAATCAAAGGCGCCAATAAGTGATAATTGACGGACATCCGGAGATGAACTAAATCATAGCAAGCTCATCGGCCAACCATGAACCCTAGGAAGTGAAACTTCAGCGGGAGGGGAAGAGTAGTGGCCTCCGCGCAGCTTTGTGCAAGCTCACCGGCTGTGAGCACTGGCGGAGCTAGAAGCAGGTTAGACCTGGGATTGTGCTATGTCGACTGATAATTGATAAACTTCTATGATTTTCTATACTTTGTACTCTCTCCGTCCGAAAATACTTGTCATCAAAATGGATAAAAAAAGGATGTATCTAGACGTATTGGAGTATGAAGGGATTATAAAGGAAGTTTTTAGGGCCTGTTTGGTTCCAAATAAGTCACCAACTTATAAGTCGAAAAGTGAAAAGTGACTTATTTTGCCAAACAGACCCAACTTATAAGTCACCCCAACTTATAAGTCATAAGTTGCTTCACCCCAACTTAAAACTTATAAGCCACCCCCTTTTGCTTGGGTCCCACCACCTTTACATAAAAAATAAGGTGAGAAGGTGTGGTCAAGTGACTTATAAGTCAGATGACAACCAAACAGGCGTGACTTATAAGTCACTGGTTTTAAGTCACCTGACTTATAAGTCAGGTAACTTATTGGAACCAAACATGCCCTAAGTACTAAATCTATGGTTATAGCCTTAGTTGCCCCAGGCCTGTCTCCGCCACTGGCTGTGAGGCCCAGCAACACGTCGGTGGTAGCCTTCCAATGTTCTACTCATCCTCGTTGTCGACGTCAACGGATGTGGATGTGTCGGCCTCATCATCGTGATGGCGGGGCGTGAACGGCGGTGGCGGCGCGACTGACGTAGAGCTCGCGACGTCCTTGGCCTCACAAATTTCTTCACTGTCGCGTCAATGTCCACGAGTAGGGCGTATTTCGACGCTTGTGGGACACGCGGCCATCATCGAGCGTGATGGATCTCGCGGGCGCTGCGGGACATGAGCAACGCCCATTGCTCATCCAAGAAGCCCGAACCGTACACCACCATGGTCGTGACGACGTTGTTAGTCGCCGATGATTTATTTCTCGGCGAGTCGGTGCTCGTCAAGGAGCAGGAGGTTGTACCTTTGGTTGCCCCATGCCTGCGAGAATGCCGCCTCTAGCTCTTCCGCATGTGTCCATGTCAACCTGTTGTACAAGGTTGGGGGCATTTCTCCAAAGTCAAAATAGAAATACCCGTTGAGAGGAGGGTGTCAGACTAGTCCAGACAGGTGCATCGGGGAGCACATAGTTTTTTCGGCAGGAAAGAAATGACCCCATCTTTTCAAATTTTAAACAATGAATGATTACGAATAAAAAATATATGAATGAATTAACCATGAATAAATACAATATGAAAGAAAATAAATAAAAAATAGGACTAATTGTAAAAATATGAATCAACATAAATGGCTGCCGAAATATAAATGATTATGTTATTTCAAATCTAAGAATTAAATAAATAAATAAAACAGAACTAAAAAATCAGAAGAAGAAGAAAACGCCTATGATGTTGGCCCAGTGCGCGTACAACGCCTCCCCGGCTAATGGGTCACCCAATCGTGTGGCACGCCTCTGCTTCGCTGCAGAGGGTGGAAATTTAGTCCCGCCTTGTTGAGCGAAGGGCGAGATGAGCGGCTTAAATAGCCACGTGCGCGTATGCGATTGAGCTCCTCTCAACACACTGTCTTGCCTCTCGCCGTCTCTGCCCTTTGGGGCACTTGTCACAGGTTGACGTTCTCGCAGAAAGGCCTGTCTCTTTCGCCCATTGGGCTTGATCTGCAGGGCCGAATACGCCTCTTGCGGCCTTGTGACTTGAGTGGGCACTTTTTTTCACTTCTACATTTTTTATTATACTTTTGTTTTATTCTACAGTGTTGATAGTTTTCATTAAAAAATCATTTTAACAAATCAAAGAATTCCATCTTCAACTTCATTTTTTTTAAAAATAATGATTTTTCTTTGACATGTCTTATTTTCATTATTTTGAAATTTTCTTCTTCAATATTTATGTTAATTTCACAATTTTGCATACATGCTTTTTTTTACATGAAGTAGGGGTGAGCACTTTCAACTGGAAACCGAACTGAACCAAATAAATCGAATACTTTAATCCGGGGGGTGGGGGGGGGGGATAGAAAAGCCGAAAATCCCAAAAATCATCTAAAAGCCAAAAACACGTACATGAAAATAAAAAAATAAAATCCAGAGGAAGAGCCCGACACATGGTGGCCGCTAAGAGCACGCCAAGTGACACACTCTCAGCCCACCCCAAATGACCCTTGTGGGAGCTCCCGAAGGAGTACTCTTCGATTAGTTGCCCTCGCGGTCAATGGGCAAAAGCATTCTGGACATCACATTAGGCTACCAGAAATCATTAGGGCTTTGAGAGGGCTGAAAACTTATTTGATTTTACCGTCATAAATAGCTTTGGGTAATAATAGGCGCCGGTGTGTCAGCCCAAATTTAGTTTGATCGTACCATGAGCGTCTGATGCACCAACCGTTAATTGTCCAGATCAAGCCTCTGTGTCGTTCTCGTCCTCCCGTCGTCTGTCTTCTTCCCCAAATACGCGAGAAAAGAGCGACGGCAAGCGCCGTCGGCCACCTTGCTCCCAGTCATGGGCGTGCTTCTCTCGTTGTTAATGGTGCGCTTGCACCCTTCCTGTCGTTGTTCAGATTGCTCACCATGGCTATCTCGTCTTGTAGCTCTTGGCCGTGTACGCATCGCTACTCCAATAATACCGTTCCTAGCATCATGCGACAAGGGTTGTAGCTCGCGCCTCCCATGGTTGCAGCACCGCGTTGTGTCGCCCCTCGCCGTCAACACTCAGCGCACCGGTGCCCATTCGCCGCCTCTCGTCGTTGTCTCTTGGGTCATCATTTCGGCACATAACCTTAGCATCAAAACAAAACGCCGGATGTAGCTTTTGATGGTGTTGGTTGCAGCCCACCGCGACGGCACCCGTCGTTGTCTCAGCACCACTTCGTCAGTTGAAGCAAAAACACCTGTCCAGCTGTTGGGGAACGTAGTAATTTAAAAAAAATCCTACGCACACGTGAGATCATGGTGATGCATAGCAACGAGAGGGGAGAGTGTCGTCCACGTACCCTCGTAGACCGTTAAGCGGAAGCGTTATGACAACGCGGTTGATGTAGTCGTACGTCTTCATGATCGATCGATCCTCAGTATCGGACGTACGGCACCTCCGCGTTAAGCACACGTTCAGCTCGGTGACGTCCCGCGAACTCACGATCCGGTAGAGCTCGAGGGAGAGTTTCGTCAGCACGATCGCGTAATGACGATGTTGATGAAGCTACCGACGCAGGGCTTCGCCTAAGCACCGCTACGATATGACCGAGGTGGATTATGGTGGAGGGGGGCACCACACACGGCTGGGAGAGGTCAATGATCAACTTGTGTGTTCTAAGGTGCCCCCTGCCCCCGTATATAAAGGAGCAAGGGGGGAGGCCGGCCGGCCCTGTAGGGCGCGCCAGGAGGAGGAGTCCTCCTCCTAGTAGGAGTAGGACTCCCCTTTCCTCCTCCTACTAGGAGGAGGAAAGGAAGGGGGAAGGGGAGATGGAAGGAGAGGGAGGAAAGGAGGAAAGGGGGCCGGCCCCCTAGTCCAATTCGGTTTGGGCTAGGGGCGCGCGCGCCCTGCCTCCTCTCTTCCACCACTTGGCCCATGAGGCCCAATACTTCTTCCCCGTATTCCCGTAACTCCCCGGTAGTCTGAAAAATACCCGAATCACTCGAAACCTTTCCGGTGTCCGAATATAGTCGTCCAATATATTGATCTTTACGTCTCGACCATTTCGAGACTCCTCATCATGTCCCCAATCTCATCCGGGATTCCGAACTACCTTCGGTACATAAACTCATAATACCGATCGTCACCGAACGTTAAGCGCGCGGACCCTATGGGTTCGAGAACTAAGTAGACATGATCGAGACATGTCTGTCAATAACCAATAGCGGAACCTAGATTTTCATATTGGCTCCTACATATTCTACGAAGATCTTTGTAGGTCAAACCGCATAACAACATACGTTGTTCCCTTTATCATCGGTATGTTACTTGTCCGAGATTCGATCGTCGGTATTTCAATACCTAGTTCAATCTCGCTACCGGCAAGTCTCTTTACTCGTTCCGCAATGCATCATCCCGTAACTAACTCATTAGTCACATTGCTTGCAAGGCTTATAGTGATGTGCATTACCGAGAGGGCCCAGAGATACCTCTCCGACAATCGGAGTGACAAATCCTATTCTCGTTCTATGCCAACTCAACGAACACCATCAGAGACACCTGTAGAGCACCTTTATAATCACCCAGTTACATTGTGATGTTTGGTAGCACACAAAGTGTTCTTCCGGTAATCAGGAGTTGCATAATCTCATAGTCATAGGAACATGTATAAGTCATGAAGAAAGCAATAGCAGTAAACTAAACGATCAAGTGCTAAGCTAACGGAATGGGTCATGTCAATCACATCATTCTCCTAATGATGTGATCCCGTTTATCAAATGACAACTCATGTCTATGGTTAGGAAACATAACCATCTTTGACCAACGAGCTAGTCAAGTAGAGGCATAGTAGTGACACTCTGTTTGTCTATTTATTCACACATGTATTATGTTTCCGGTTAATACAATTCTAGCATGAATAATAAATATTTATCATGAAATAAGGAAATAAATAATAACTTTATTATTGCCTCTAGGGCATATTTCCTTCAGTCTCCCACTTGCACTAGAGTCAATAATCTAGTTCACATCTTTATGTGATTAGTTCACATCTCCATGTGATAATACCCAAAGGGTTTACTAGAGTCAATAATCTAGTTCACATCGCTATGTGATTAACACCCAAAGAGTGATCATGTTTTGCTTGTGAGAGAAGTTTAGTCTACAGGTCTGCAACACTGTGACGCCCCCGATTCAATCGTACACTAATCATACACGCAAACGTGTACGATCAAGATCAGGGACTTACGTGAAGATATCACAACACAACTCTACAAATAAAATAAGTCATACAAGCATCATATTACAAGCCAGGGGCCTCGAGGGCTCGAATACAAGAGCTCGATCATAGACGAGTCAGCGGAAGCAACAATATCTGAGTACAGACATAAGTAACAAGTTTGCCTTAAGAAGGCTAGCACAAACTAGGATACAGATCGAATGAGGCGCATGCCTCCTGCCTAGGATCCTCCTAAACTACTCCTGGTCGTTGTCAGCGGGCTGCACGTAGTAGTAGGCACCTCCAGTGTAGTAGGAGTCGTCGTCGATGGTGGCGTCTGGCTCCTGGGCTCCATCGCCTGGTCGCAGCAATCGGGTATAGGAAGGAGGAAAAGGGGGAGCAAAGCAACCGTGAGTACTCATCCAAAGTACTCGCAAGCAAGGAGCTACACTACATATGTATGCATTGGTATCAAATGGAATAAGGGTATCATATGTGGACTGAACTGCAGAATGCTGGAATAAGGGGGGATAGCTAGTCCTATCAAAGTCTACGCTTCTGTCCACCTCCATCTTGCAGCATGTAGAAGAGAGTAGAAGGTAAGTTCACCAAGTAGCATCGTGTAGCATAATCCTACCCGGCGATCCTCCCCTCGTTGCCCTGTTAGAGAGCGATCACCGGGTTGTATCTGGCACCTGGAAGGGTGAGTTTTATTAAGTATCCGGTTCTAGTTGTCATAAGGTCAAGGTACAACTCCAAGTCGTCCTGTTACCGAAGATCACGACTATTCGAATAAATTAACTTCCCTGCAGGGGTGCACCACATTTCCCAACACGCTCGATCCCCTTTGTCCGGACACACTTTCCTGGGTCATGCACGGCCTCGGAAGATCAACACGTTGCAGCCCCACCTAGGCACAACAGAGAGGTCAACACGCCGGTCTAAATCCTATGGCGCAGGGGTCTAGGCCCATCGCCCATTGCACACCTGCACGTTGCGAACGCAGCCGGCGAGCAGACCTAGCCTCCCTTATACAAGAGCAGGCGTTCCAGTCGAACCCGGCGCGCGCCGCTCAGTCGCTGATGTCATGAAGGCTTTGGCTGATACCACGACGTCGAGTGCCCATAATTGTTCCGCGTAGTTGGTTAGTGTGTATAGGCTAGTAGCCAGACTCAGATCAAATACCAAGATCTCGTTAAGCGTGTTATTTTGAAACAACCGCGGACGCCGACCAAGGCCAGGCCCACCTCTCTCCTAGGTGGTCTCAACCTACCCTGTCGCTCCACCACAATGATCCACTCAGAGAGCCGTCGGGACAAACGTCCTTTCAGACCCAATCCGTGAAGCACTCGCGGGTACTCCTACGAGTCAACCCGACTTTAGTCACCACAGGTATCATGTAAAGTATATAAGTATATACCTGTGATCACCTCCCGAGTGATCACGACCCGATAATATAGCATGGCAGACGGACAAGAATGTAGGGCCATTGATGATAAACTAGCATCCTATACTAAGCATTTAGGATTGCAGGTAAGGTATCAATAGCTGTAGCAACAATGACAGGCTATGCATCAGAATAGGATTAACGGAAAGCAGTAACATGCTACACTACTCTAATACAAGCAGTAGAAAGAGAGTAGGCGATATCTGGTGATCAGGGGGGGGGGGCTTGCCTGGTTGCTCTGGCAAGAGAGAGGGGTCGTCAGCATCGTAGTCGTACTGGGTAGCAGCGGCGCCGGTCTCGGTGTCTAGCGAGAGAAGAGGGGGAAGAAACAATAAATAATAAGAAGACAGATGCATAGCGATGCATGATATGACAAGTATCGGTGCTAGGGGTGCCCTAACGTGGTAGGAGGTGGTACCGGTGAAGGGGGGAAACATCCGGGAAAGTATCCCCGGTGTTTGCATTTTCGGACACACGAACCGGAGTGGGAAAGTTGCATGTTCGATATGCTAGGGACGTGTGGAGGATGAACGGAATGCGTATTCGGATTCGTGTCGTCGTTCTGAGCAACTTTCATGTACAAAGTTTTTCCATCCGAGCTACAGATTATTTTACATTAATTTTCAAAGTTTTATGCATTTTCTGAATTTAATTTAATTCAAAAATAAATGCAAATTGCTAGGTGCACCCAACTCTGGTACACAAAAGTGTACCAAAGAGGCTGACATGTGGGACCAGGGGGACCCAGTTGACCAATCAGACTTTGACTGGTCAACAGGGGTAGGCCCCCCTGTCATTGTCTAACTAATTTAACTAACAAATTAATTGGACTAGTTTAGGTCTAGTTAATTAAATCAATTAATTAATGAATTATGCTTGAAATTATTCTTCTTTCTTTTAACAGGGGCATGGCCCATTGTTAGTGGCTAACTAGGAGGGGGTTAGTGCTAATCTAACCCCAATTAGCAGGGGCCTGCCCAATCTGGCAGAGGCGTAGCCGGCAGCGGCTACACCCGCACACAGA
>NC_041380.1:454834845-454860344 GCF_002162155.2 Triticum dicoccoides
CCGGCGCGGCAGGCCGGCCGGCCGGAACAACGGCAAGCGGCGCGGCATGGGAGCATGAAGGGCGGGCGCGGGGCTTCACGGTTGTGCGGGGAGGGGCGAGCTCGCGCGGGGCTGTAGCCATGGTTGTCAGTAGCGTCAACAGCGGGAGGGCGACAAGCGGGAGCGAGTGCTAGCGGTTGTGCAAGAGCAGGGAATAGCGCAGGCGGAGGAAAAGGCCACGACATCCTATGGAGGCAGCAGCAGTAGTAGCGCAAGAAGCAGCACAGCATGCAGAGCAAGCGGCAGCAGAAGCCGGCAGCAACTGTTAGCTAATCTAGTCGTTGTGCCTAGCTTAGTTTTTTCCCTTCAGCAAATAATCGCATGAGCCGCGACCTGTGCGTGCCATGCACGTAGCTTTGCATGGGCCTGAGGGCGGACGTGGTCACGTCGAGCGGCCCGGTAGTTTAGTAGGTGGATTAGGAGGCACGATCAGCCCTCGTGGGATGGCGCGAGTCATGCGGATCATGGCGCGTAGTTAGGATCTCCACCGGCATCTCTTTCCTTGTAACGAATAAGTAGCTGAGAAAGAAAACGGGAAAAGTCGCAAGTTTGCATGCGACGCAAAAACCTTCGTCTCCTCCGTGATCGTGAGTTGCGAGAGTCTAGATTTCTAACAAGTGGTATCAGAGCCTTGTTTAGTGATCCCGGCGATCATGTCTGATCACGGAGAACTACCAGACGCGACTATGGCGGCAGGCGGCGCTGCCCTCAACGGAGGCGGGGGCGGGCTCGCACGCTCGGCGACTCCACCACGGGAGCGCAGCCGCGGGCGAAGCCGCGTGAGGCGGGAGCGGCAGGTGGTGATCCACCAGGCGGCGGCCATGGAGCGTGCGCCATTTGTGCTGGGAGCCGGCACCACGTTCCCGACCCTCACCTCGACCAACTACATCGAGTGGTCGCTAGTGATGAAGGTTCACCTGGAATCCTGGGGGCTCTGGGACGCGATCCAGGGCAACGCGCAGCACGTGCGCGACGACAAGTCGGCGCTCGGCGTCCTTCTCCGAGCCGTTCCGCCGGAGATGCTCGGCGTCCTCGTCGTCAAGGAGACGGCCAAGGCGGCCTGGGACACCATCAAGGTCATGCGGATGGGAGTGCACCGTGTACGCGAGGCCACCGCGCAACGACTCCGTGCGGAATTCGAGCAGATCGCCTTCCACGACGGCGAGACCCTCAACGCCTTCGGCATGAGCATCACCATCCTTGTCAACCAGCTGCGCACGCTCAGCGACAACGTCGAGGAGGTATGCATCGTACAGAAGCTGTTACGTGTGGTTCCTTCCCGATACGCGCTGATCGCAGTGGCGATCGAAACCCTCCTGGACCTGAGTACGATCTCGGTCGAGGAGCTGATCGGGGGGCTGCGGACCGCCGAGGAGCGCTGCGCCGTGCCCGCGGCGAGCCAGGGTGGTGGGCAGCTATACCTCACTGAGCAGCAGTGGGAAGCGCGCAAGCAGGCGCGTGAGAGCGGCCAAGGCTCCGGTGGCGGCAGCAGGAGCGGCGGCGGGCAGAACAACCGCCGCGGCAAGAATCGGGGACGCAGGAACGATGCACGCCCGCCTCAAAATGCCGGTGGCTCTGGCGGGTCCGGCGGTCGCAGCGGCGGCCGTGACATGACAAAAGTCAAGTGCTACAACTGCAACAAGCCGGGGCATTTTTCGCGGGACTGCACCGAGCCCCGGCGCGAGCGCAAGGAGCAGGTCAATCTCGCCAAGGGCGGGACCGAGGAGACCACGCTCCTCCTGGCGAGCCTGAGCGCGATCACAGCGACCACGGAGGCGGCCGTCGAGCACGTGATGCTGAACGAGGAGCGCTCGCAGGCGCGCTCCGCCTCGGATGATGGGGGGTGCGACTCCTCCTGGTTTCTGGACTCCGGCGCCAGCAACCACATGTCTGGGCGGCGGGAGATCTTCTCCGAGCTGGACACCGGCGTGCGCGGCTCCGTCAGGCTTGGCGACGGGTCCGCGTTGCAGATCGAGGGGAGGGGAACGATCCTGTTCCAGTGTCTGAATGGTGAGCACTTGGTACTCTCTGAAGTGTACTATATTCCCCGTCTGTGCAGCAATATCGTGAGCTTGGGCCAATTGGACGAGAATGCCTACGACACGCACATCAGCCAGGGCGTCCTTCCGCTACGAGACCCGGGCGGGCGTCTGCTCACGCGCGTGCAGCGCAACCACGGGCTCCTGTACGTGCCGAGCCTCAGCGTGGCTCGTCCGGTCTGCCTCGCCGTACACGGAGGCGAGGATGCGTGGCTCTGGCACGCGCGCTACGGCCACATCGACTTCCAAGCGCTTCGGTCGCTCGCATGCGAGGACATGGTTCATGGTCTGCCGCTCGTCGATCAGGTGGACCGGCTCTGCGAGGCGTGCCTCGCCGGCAAGCACCAGCGAGCTCCCTTCCCTCGTCAGGCCCTGAACCGCGCCGAGGACATACTCGGGCTCATGCACGCGGATCTATGCGGGCCGATCACGCCGGGAGGGAAACATTACTTTCTCCTCCTCGTCAACGACAAGAGCCGGTTCATGTGGCTGCGCCTGCTCACGACCAAGGACGAGGCAGAGACGGCGCTCCGGCAGTTCCAGGCGGCGGCAGAACGCGAGTCGGGCCGCCACCTGAAGACCCTGCGCACCGATCGCGGGGGTGAGTTCAATTCCTCGAGCCTCGGTGAATTCTTCACAGAGCTGGGTGTGCACCGTCAGCTCACCGCCCCCTACACGCCGCAACAGAACGGGGTGGTGGAGCAGCGAAATCAGACGATCGTCGGCATAGCGCGGTGCCTGCTCAAGGCGAAGGGCGTCCCAGCATGTTTCTGGGGAGAGGCCGTGACCACGGCAGTGTACCTGCTGAACCGCGCAACAACGAAGAGCGTCTCCGGCATGACACCGTATGAGGCCTAGTGCGGCCGTCGGTCCAATGTGCAGCATCTTCGCACCTTCGGTTGTGTGGCTCATGTGAAGGTGACGCGCCCGAATGCGAAGAAGCTCGACGACCGCAGCGTGCCCATGGTCTTCCTCGGGTACGACCCCGGATCGGTTGCATACCGCGTCTTCCACCCTCTGTCCGGCCGTGCCCATGTCTCTCGCGACGTCGTGTTCGATGAGAACTCGTCGTGGGATTGGGGCGCCGCGTCGCCCGCTCATGATGAGGGATTCGAGTCCTTCACGATTGAGCTGGAGCCCGTGGCTACGACGAGCGTGCGGGTGGAGCCAACATCTTCCTCGATCGGGCGCCACTCGGTGCCCGCGCCCGACGTCGAGCCGTCAACACCACAGAGCGCGATCGCTGCGCCCTCTCCTACCTCCCCGGCGTATGGAACGCCGATCTCGACACCGACTGGAGTTGAGTTTGCCTCACCGCCCACTGGCGCATCCGAGGCACCAACTGGGGCAGAGGCGACACGACGGTACCGCACACCCGAGAACCTCTGGGACACAACAGAGGAGGTGGAGGCGATCTACAGCGACAGTGAACTATACCTGATGGTGGGCGAAGAGCCGGCCACATTCACGGAAGCTGAAAGAGAGCAGGGATGGCGCGCCGCTATGGACGAGGAGATGAAGAGCATCATGGACAACGGGACTTGGGAACTGAGCGACCTCCCAGCTGGCCATCGCCCGATCGGTCTCAAGTGGGTCTACAAGCTCAAGAAGGATTCCCGGGGGGCCATTGTGAAGCACAAGGCACGCCTGGTGGCGAAAGGCTACGTGCAGCGGGAGGGCGTCGACTTTGAGGAGGTCTTCGCGCCAGTCGCGCGCATGGACTCGGCGCGCGTCCTCATCGCGCTCGCGGCGCACCATGGCTGGCAGGTACACCATATGGACGTGAAGTCTGCTTTCCTGAACGGTGACTTGCTCGAGGAGGTCTATGTGCAGCAGCCGCCGGGGTACGCCGTGGCTGGACAGGAGGACAAGGTGCTGCGCCTCCGAAAGGCGCTGTATGGACTGCGCCAAGCACCAAGGGCCTGGAACGCGAAGCTGGACGAGAGCTTGTGCGCTCTGGGGTTCGAGCGTTGCCCGTCAGAGCACGCCGTCTACCGTCGTGGGTCGGGCACCTCACTGCTGATCGTCGGGGTCTACGTTGACGACCTCATCATCATCGGAGCGGCCACGGCGGAGATCATCTCCTTCAAGCAGCAGATGACCGGGATGTTTCGCATGAGCGACCTGGGCATGCTCAGCTACTACCTTGGCATCGAGGTGAGCCAGGAGCGTGACCGCATCGTGCTTGGGCAGGCGGCCTACGCCAAGCGGCTTCTGGTGAGCGCGGGCATGGAGGACTGCAACCCCCGCAACACGCCGATGGAGGCTCGGCTCAAACTGAGCAAGGAGAGCACCGCCGCCCCGGTGGACAAGACAAAGTACCGCAACATCATTAGAGGATTGCGGTATCTGGTACATACAAGGCCCGACATATCATTTGCAGTCGGGTACTTGAGCAGGTTCATGGAGAAGCCCGCGTTTGACCACTACGCTGCAGTGAAGCATCTTCTGCAGTACGTGGCCGGGACGCTGGATCACGGCTGCGCATACGAGCGCGGCGATGGAGGACTGCAGCTAACCCGCTACAGCGACTCGGATCACGCTGGGGACACTGACGACAGGAAGAGCACGACGGGGGTGATCTTCTTCCTCGGTAAGAGCCCGGTGAGCTGGCAGTCCCAGAAACAGAGGGTGGTGGTGCTCTCCTCATGCGAGGACGAGTACATGGCCGCCACTGCCGCTGCCTGTCAGGGCATTTGGCTGTCGCGGCTACTTGGCGAAATGCTGAACAAGGAAGCTGCACGGCCGAAGATCCTCGTCGACAACAAGTCGGCGATCTCCCTGGCGAAGAACCCTGTCTTCCACGACCGCAGCAAACACATTGAGATCAGGTACCATTTCATTCGTGAGTGTGTGGAGCAGGGGCACGTCTTCATTGACTACGTCAGAACCAGCGAGCAACTAGCTGACACTCTGACGAAAGCACTTGGGCGTCTCGTCTTCCAGGAGCTGAGAAGGAGGATCGGTATGGTTGAAATAATACGCCAACGCCAAGATTAGGGGGGTGATTTGTTAGCTAATCTAGTCGTTGTGCCTAGCTTAGTTTTTTCCCTTCAGCAAATAATCGCATGAGCCGCGACCTGTGCGTGCCATGCACGTAGGTTTGCATGGGCCTGAGGGCGGATGTGGTCGCGTCGAGCGGCCCGGTAGTTTAGCAGGTGGATTAGGAGGCACGATCAGCCCTCGTGGGATGGCGTGAGTCATGCGGATCGTGGTGCGTAGTTAGGATCTGCACCGGCATCTCTTTCCTTGTAACGAATAAGTAGCTGAGAAAGAAAACGGGAAAAGTCGCAAGTTTGCACGCGACGCAAAAACCTTCGTCTCCTCTGTGATCGTGAGTTGCGAGAGTCTAGATTTCTAACAGCAATAACAGCTCCCGGGTGCGCGCGCACACGCAGGGCGGGGCCGTCACGCGGGCTGGGCGCAGCCATGGGCAGAAATGAGAGGGGAGGGGGAGCGGCCAAGAGCGTGCGCGGAGCGCAGCACGCGTAGCCGGGCGTAGCCGGCGGCGCGGGCAGGGGTCACGACAAGTGTGAGGTGACCGCGGGCATGGGCGCGAATAGGGAAGAGAGGTGGCGGAGGCCGGGGGCCTCACCCGCGTTGGAGAGGTGATGGGCGTCGTGGCTCGGGGAAGCCGGTCGGGGAGGTCCAGGGTGAAGCAGTCCGGCGGAATCCAGCAACGACGCGGTCGCAGACGGGGCGGCGAGGTTGGGGATGCATTGGAGGCGGCGGATCGAGAGTCGGCGGCTGCGGATGCAGTTGGGGAGGAATGATGAAGACAGCGGCGATGCGGCGTCCCGACTCGATCCACTTGATGATGAAGAAGAAGTCGTCCATGGTGAAGCTCCCGGACACGCTAGATTAGCACGGAGGCAACGATGGCCGTGACGACGACATGGCGGCGGACGAGCTCGGGATCGAGCAATTGGAGAGGGAGAGGGGCAAGTGGGGGAAGGGGATTAGGTTTTCAGGGGTGCGAGGGAGAGGGGTTATAGGCCAGGGGGAAGGCCGGATGGCCGCCACGCAAGGCTCGGCCGGCCATGGCACCTCGGATGGCCTCCACGCCTCTGTTATGTGAACAGAGGAGAGGGGAGACTCCAAGTGGGCTGGGATGCACTATAGCTTAGCAGGCCTAAGTGCACAGTAGGTCTCCTATATTTTCGCATTCTATTTTCTGTAATATTTTCCACCATTCTTTTGCATTTAGTTTATGCAGCAAACGATTTTTGCTATAATTGAAACTTGGCACATAATTCAAGCACAATATTTCTAGGAGTCACAAAACGTTCGAGGCCAAAAGGAGTTGTCTAACCATTTTTCAAAATTGGAAACGCCAATTTTAAATGTTGTTGGACCACTAAATAAATTTCCAGGGGCACATGGGAATCCAAAAGAGGTTCGTTCCAACATGAAAAATAACCAAATATTATTTGCCACACTTTGAACATTTTAGATTTTACGTTTGAAAACTTTTATTTTTGACTTTAATTTAAATTTGAATTTGGACCGGATTCGAACCAACACGAGTTTAACAACAGTAATCATGATGATGTGGCATCATTAGCAGTGAATTATTGTAGCTTAATTATCATGGTGTCACAATTCTCCTCCACTACAAGAAATCTCGTCCTGCGATTTAAGAGGTGGAGCAAAAGGGAAAGATCTGGTTACGGAATTCTAACGAATCTTCTTTGTCTTGGATGCTCTTCTTTAAGAGGTCGATCCCTTACATTGACGTCTTCATTTCTCTACTTCAGGTCATCATGATGAAGTAGGCATCATTTCTTCAAGATCTTCATCGTACTTACGAAAAGGATAAGGGGTAGCTTCGGAAGGACAGACCTCTACAAGGTTGCTTATCTGGTAGACAATATCAGGGAAGGTGGCGGAAAGTAACTCTCGAATTGAAACTGAAGAAATTATCGAGAGCAAAGTAAGAAGATGCTAATAGAAGTTTCAAGCACATAGGCAATCGTTTGTTGCCTGAAACGAAGTGTAAAAGGGATTCAGAACAATGGGAATAAGTATTGCGTCTGATACCAGATTATATCACTAGGCAGGCGGCCCGTGAATTACATACGAAGTCAAGCTTGAGGAATAACTTTGGCAACAGGGTGTATAGGAGAGTCAGGTTTTGATCATGTGGAACTATGGGTTATGGGCCCACCATGTGGGTTAAAGTAGAAGGAGCGGTGACATCTTGCACGATCATGATAGCAAGATGTGTCAGAGGGTAGTCTATCAGTTATGTCGGCAACAACGTCGGTACCAAGGGCGAGGGACGAAGAGAACCATTTTCCTGCTCGTTGAACAAGGCGGACCAATAGGCAAGGTTCTCGTCCATCGGTGGTCACCGGACTGCTATCAACAAAAGCAACAGGGTCTTACTGACACGGTTGTACACCAAGGTGTTTACATAAGCAGAAGAATATTACTGCTTAGATCATATAGATCACCAGAAAGGTTAAACAAAACAATGGAAAGGAAAAGGTGATCTTCATATTAAACAGAACAATGGAAAGGAAAATGTGTTTAAACACATAATTCAGGGGTATAGCTTCCCAAGGACAAGCAGGGCATGATATCCATGCCAGGATAGAAGTAGAAAACCACTTAGGTAAGGGGAGAGGAAGTTCATGACATTACGCAAACAACGGTGTTTGAATAATTGATAAAGACAATTTAGCATTTTGCTTAAAATGTTCTTATCGATGATCAGAGTACCACAGACATGCTTCGAGATAGCAATGACATGGTCATCAAGTGAGGGTCAGAATTTGGATACACAAAGGATCCATCAGGAACAATTTATAGAATAAGTCTTACAATTTGATCATGGAAGAATCGCTAACCTTGCTAAAAAGGGAACTATTATAATAGGTCCTACGGCTAGGTGTGCTAGGCATGACATCATCTTACCAGATCAAATAAAAGACTAATGTTATAACTCCTGGAAATATATTCCAACCATCATATCTGACTGAGGTTCAGATCCGATTGGCGTTAGGATATCTTAGACTCAGGATGCCTGAGAAGAAAAAGGCGCAACTCAATTTGATGATATGACATTGCAAGATTCTCGGGAAATAAACTATGGAAGCAAGTTCCGAAATAAGAGACCAAGGAGAAGATGAGGATGTGGCAGATGGACTCAGCGACAATTTATCGGGAATTCCAACAAGATGGAATTCCACAATTATGTGAACAAGGAGATAATATTTATCAGATCAAATGGTATAAGATAATGATGTATGTTCGAGGCAACCATCCACAGTTAAACATTGGTTCAAAGGTGCACTTGAAATACGGGCTGGGTTGCACGACCAACGTCAGAATGGCAATTTAGCAACTAGCACACCAAATTGGAATTATTGTCCATTAACTCTAAAGCAATAGGGTTGCTAGAGATATTAAATTCTCACAACAGAGTTCACTCAACATGGGGGGCAAGAAGAGAATGGTGATGGCGAGAAGCATCATTGCATCAAGAATTTCTTAAGAGGTGGTGAAACTCTCACAACATCTTTGACAAAAAGGCAGTAATACTTCAAGGTAGATCATAATACAAGCCGGATAGCAACTTGCATCCACAACATGAACAAGTTTGTGATGAAAGGAAGATAAGGATGTTGTCAATGGTAACTCAAATTACCAAGGGACGAGGATGGCACTTATCATCATGAATTTGATTGATATCCTGGAAGGAGTGAAAATGTTGATGATGATCATGATTTTTTTTGCCGAGAGGCTCCACGAAGAAGCAATCGAACAGTGACATCATCAAGCAAAATGACTAATGCAGCGAAAGATTATTGGAGCCATGGATACAACACCAACTCAGAATCAAGCTTGCTGTTCGAGGTGAAATGATAAGACAAGGAAGATCGACGTAAGCTTTAGCTCATCGTCGAAAGTTGTGCTCCGAGAATAAGGACCAGGTAGCACAGTTAAAAATTATCACTATGATGATAGTCGATCAGGCTAGGATTGACATGCTCGAGTACAAACTCGCGAGTAAAGGAGATTACTAAGAGTTATCTAATCATGGTGTGGACCCGATTTAGTTATCGGTGTCCTCGAGTGACTAACAACTCGGAACCAGGAAACATTGGAATCGGTGAGGAATAATACTTAATGAAGGCTCATAATAAGCAACATGGTTCGGTGATATTATCGAGATACCAGAGGGTAATACGTGGAGGTAGAGCAACATAGAGGGTTGACAAGTGTATTGATTTGTAAAAGACAAGTACTTTAACTTGTCCGAGAAAAGGAATCAAGGAATATCAATATGGCTGAAACCATAGTTACAAGGGATCCAATTCAAAGACACCAAAAGAATTATCCAACTGATAAAAAGTTTTGTAAGAAGCTTCCATGATAAGTTCCACATTGGGTCCATGGGCATGAACACTAAGTTCAAGGTCCACTCCCACTTCTCCAACGCATAACCTTTCACCTCTTGCGTTCCCAGATGTTGTAGTGTTGAAAAATTATGGAGAAACACTAGTAGAGTGTGACCGTAGAAGTTTTCGGGTTCACACAAATTAGGGGAAGGCATAGGTTCAACCCATCGGGGCATCATGGAAACATATACCACAAAATTTTAGGAGTAATTAACACAAGCTCGAAAGTAGAGCATGGTTGGTCAATCGGAGGATAGAATTTACCAATGGAGAAAGAACTTCCAAAGTGATTGAATATGAAGGACACTATCAGATAAAATCTAACAAAGGTTCCGATGGTCCTCAAGGGATCTGATGTGAGCATCGGTACTCAACCAAAGGAAGAAAGAATGCAAGGAGGTCAGATTATAGAAACAATTGACTAACTAAAAGTTCAAATGCAAAAGAATTATGATTTCCAAAACAATAGATCATAAGCAAACACTCCGATTAATGATGGATAAGTTGCATAGCCTTAGGGGTACAATCGATGGCAATTTGATTGGTCGAGATCCAGCTCATGTTTAAAATGATGTCTGAGTCGGGAGGATGAATTCTAGGATCTGATTGAGGATTGCGAGCATTCGCAACATATTGAATCAATGGGCCCAAAATTATAGTGACAAAGGTTGCCAATAAGATTACTATACTTATGGGATTAACCATAATGCAAGCAAGCAAGAATTTCAAGAGCAATAGTGTTGAGGATTTTTCGGGGATCGAATGGTATTTCGAAGAACTTTTGTGAAATACATGAATCAACTGGGGATGAGCGGATACTCGTTAAGTGCGAGGAATTATCCGTAGGGGTATTCACGCGGCAAAGATCTGTAAGGCAGTGGTTCAAGAGATTCTTCATAGTCGAAGAATAATTCAATGCATCTTGTAATAACCAGACCAACTGGGGATGAGTGTAAGAATGGCATCTGCATGTAGCTAGCCGTAGGGGTTGACGGTGGAAGGGGGTTGCAAACGCACTGAGCACAAGTTCTCGGGATAACATCGGAGAGTATCTTCGAAATCTTTTGGTGTAGCAGGCAATCATCTATAATAAGGGGCTCTCCGGAAGGAAGTAATTACGAGAACCTAGAGTTAGAGTTAGCAAAATCTTTTAACCCAAATAGAAGAGAATTCAGAGCCCCAGAATAAAGATCGAGGAGTAAAAGATCCTAATACCACCCAAATGGCGACGTGGGCCCGTAAGACACACATCCATGTTAGTAAAAAGTTTTGTAATGTCTAGACTCGACTTCGGCCAAGGAGTGTGGAAGGGGGATTCCTATAGGCAGTTGGCTCTGATATCAACTTGTGACGCCCCCGATTCAATCGTACACTAATCATACACGCAAACGTGTACGATCAAGATCAGGGACTCATGTGAAGATATCACAACACAACTCTACAAATAAAATAAGTCATACATGCATCATATTACAAGCCAGGGGCCTCGAGGGCTCGAATACAAGAGCTCGATCATAGACGACTCAGCGGAAGCAACAATATCTGAGTACAGACATAAGTAACAAGTTTGCGTTAAGAAGGCTAGCACAAACTGGGATACAGATCGAATGAGGCGCATGCCTCCATCCTGGGATCCTCCTAAACTAATCCTGGTCGTCGTCAGCGGGCTGCACGTAGTAGTAGGCACCTCCAGTGTAGTAGGAGTCATCGTCAATGGTGGCGTCTGGCTCCTGGGCTCCATCACCTGGTCGCAGCAATCGGGTATAGGAAGGAGGAAAAGGGGGAGCAAAGCAACCGTGAGTACTCATCCAAAGTACTCGCAAGCAAGGAGCTACACTACATATCTATGCATTGGTATCAAATGGAATAAGGGTATCATATGTGGACTGAACTGCAGAATGCCGGAATAAGGGGGGATAGCTAGTCCTATCGAAGTCTACGCTTCTGGCCACCTCCATCTTGCAGCATGTAGAAGAGAGTAGAAGGTAAGTTCGCCAAGTAGCATCGTGTAGCATAATCCTACCCGGCGATCCTCCCCTCGTCGCCCTGTTAGAGAGCGATCACCGGGTTGTATCTGGCACTTGGAAGGGTGAGTTTTATTAAGTATCCGGTTCTAGTTGTCATAAGGTCAAGGTACAACTCCAAGTCATCCTGTTACCGAAGATCACGGCTATTCGAATAGATTAACTTCCCTGCAGGGGTGCACCACATTTCCCAACATGCTCGATCCCCTTTAACCCAACACACTTTCCTGGGTCATGCCCGGACTCGGAAGATCAACACGTCGCAGCCCCACCTAGGCACAACAGAGAGGTCAGCACGCTGGTCGAAATCCTATGGCGCAGGGGTCTGGGCCCATCACCCATTGCACACCTGCACGTTGCGAACGTGGCCGGCGAGCAGACCTAGCCTCCCTTATACAAGAGCAGGCGTTCTAGTACAACCCGGCGCGCGCCGCTCAGTCGCTGACGTCACGAAGGCTTTGGCTGATTCCACGACGTCGAGTGCCCATAACTATTCCCGCGTAGTTGGTTAGTGTGTATAGGCCAGTAGCCAGACTCAGATCAAATACCAAGATCTCGTTAAGCGTGTTATTTTGAAATAACCACGGACGCCGACCAGGGCCAGACCCACCTCTCTCCTAGGTGGTCTCAACCTACCCTGTCGCTCCGCCACAAAGATCCACTCAAAGGGCCGTCGGGACAAACGTCCTTTCAGACCCAATCCGTGAAGCACTCGCGGGTACTCCTACGAGTCGACCCGACTTTAGTCACCACAGGTATCATGTAAAGTATATAAGTATATACCCGTGATCACCTCCCGAGTGATCACGGCCCGATAATATAGCATGGCGGACGGACAAGAATGTAGGGCCATTGATGATAAACTAGTATCCTATACTAAGCATTTAGGATTGCAGGTAAGGTATCAACAGCTGTAGCAACAATGACAGGCTATGCATCAGAATAGGATTAATGAAAAGCAGTAACATGCTACACTACTCTAATGCAAGCAGTAGAAAGAGAGTAGGCGATATCTGGTGATCAAGGGGGGGGGGGCTTTCCTGGTTGGTCTGGCAAGAGAGAGGGGTCGTCAACACCGTAGTCGTACTGGGTAGCAGCAGCGTCGGTCTCGATGTCTAGTGAGAGAAGAGGGGGAAGAAACAATAAATAATAAGAAGACAGATGCATAGCGATGCATGACATGACAAGTATCGGTGCTAGGGGTGCCCTAACACGGTAGGAGGTGGTACCGGTGAAGGGGGGAAACATCCGGGAAAGTAACCCCAGTGTTTGCATTTTCGGACAGACGAACCAGAGTGGGAAAGTTGCATGTTCGCTATGCTAGGGACGTGTGGCGGATGAACGGAATGCGTATTCTGATTCATGTCGTCGTTCTGAGCAACTTTCATGTACAAAGTTTTTCCATCCGAGCTATGGATTATTTTATATTAATTTTCAAAGTTTTATGCATTTTCTGAATTTAATTTAATTCAAAAATAAATGTGAATTGCTTGGTGCACCCAACTCTGGTACACAGAAGTGTACCAGAGAGGCTAACATGGCACCTCGGCCGGCCATGGCACCTCAGATGGCCTCCACCCCTCTGTTATGTGAACAGAGGAGAGGGGAGACTCTAAGTGGGCTGGGCCGCACTATAGCTTAGCAGGCCTAAGTGCACAGTAGGTCTCCTATATTTTTGCATTCTATTTTCTGTAATATTTTCCACCATTCTTTTGCATTTAGTTTATGCAACAAACGATTTTTGCTATAATTGAAACTTGGCACATAATTCAAGCACAATATTTCTAGGATTCATAAAACATTCGAGGCCAAAAGGAGTTGTCTAACCATTTTTCAAAATTGGAAACGCCAATTTTAAGTGTTGCTGGACCACTAAATAAATTTCCAGGGGCACCTGGGAATCCAAAAGAGGTTGGTTCCAACATGAAAAGTAACCCCAGATTATTTGCCACACTTTGAACATTTTAGATTTTACGTTTGAAAATTTTTATTTTTGACTTTAATTTAAATTTGAATTTGGACCGGATTCGAACCAACGCGAGTTTAACAACAGTAATCATGATGATGTGGCATCATTAGCAGGGAATTACTGTAGCTTAATTATCAGGGTGTCACAAACATTCAGATCCGTATGCATTTCACAAATTTCTATGTCTACAATGCTTTGCACGGAGCTACTCTAACTAATTGCTCCCACTTTCAATATGTATCTAAATCGAGACTTAGAGTCATCTAGATCGATGTAAAAAGCTTGCGTCGACGTAACTCTTTACGACGAACTCTTTTATCACCTCCATAACCGGGAAATATTTCCTTAGTTCTCTCAGGATAATTTTGACCGCTGTCCAGTGATCTACTCCTAGATCACTATTGTACTCCCTTGCCAGAAAGATGCTAAGGTATACAACAGGACTGATAAACAGCATAACATACTTTATAGAACCTATGACTGAGGCATAGGAAATGACTTTTCATTCTCTTTCTATTTTCTGCTGTGGTTGGGTTTTGAGTCTTTACTCAACTTCACACCTTGCAACACAGACAAGAACTCCTTCTTTGACTGTTCCATTTTGAACTACTTCAAAATCTTGTCAAGGTATGTACCCATTGAAAAAACTTATCAAGCGTCTTGATCTATCTCTATAGTTCTTGATGCTCAATGTGTAAGCAGCTTCATCGAGGTCTTTCTTTGAAAAACTCTTTTCAAACACTCCTTTATGCTTTCCAGAAAATTTGACATTATTTCCGATTAACAATATGTCATTCACATATACTTATCAGAAATGTTGTAGTGCTCCCACTCACTTTCTTGTAAATGCAGGCTTCACCACAAGTCTGTATAAAACCATATGCTTTGATCACTTTATCAAACATATATTCCAACTCCGACATGCTTGCACCAGTCCATAGATGGATCGCTCGAGCTTGCTCACTTTGTTAGTACCTTTAGGATCGACAAAACCTTCTAGTTGCATCATATACAACTCTTCTTTTAAGAAATCCATTAAGGAATACAATTTTGACATCCATTTGCCAGATTTCATAAAATGCGGCAACTGCTAACATGATTCGGACAGACTTTTAAGCATCAATATGAGTGAGGCAATCTCATCGCAGTCAACACCTTGAACTTGTCGAAAACATTTTTTGCGACAATTCGAGCTTTGTAGATAGTAACACTACTATCAGCGTTCGTCTTCCTCTTGAAGATCCATTTACTCTTAATGACTCACCGATCATCGGGCAAGTCAATCAAAGTCCATACTTTGTTCTCATACATGGATCCCATCTCAGATTTCATGGTCTCAAGCCATTTCGCGGAATCTGGGCTCATCATCGCTTCCTCATAGTTCGTAGGTTCGTCATGGTCAAGTAACATGATATCCAGAACAGGGTTACCGTACCACTCTGGTGCAGATCTCACTCTGGTTGACCTATGAGGTTCGGTAGTAACTTGATCTGAAGTTACATGATCATCATCATTAGCTCCCTCACTAATTGGTGTAGGAGTCACAGGAACAGATTTCTGTGATAAACTACTTTCCAATAAGGGAGCAGGTACAGTTACCTCATCAAGTTCTACTTTCCTCCCTGTCGGTGTCAAAACCGGCGGATCTCGGGTAGGGGGTCCCGAACTGTGCGTCTAGGCCGGATGGTAATAGGAGGCGAGGGACACGAAGTTTTACCCAGGTTCGGGCCCTCTTGATGGAGGTAAAACCCTACGTCCTGCTTGATTAATATTGAAGATATGGGTGTTACAAGAGTAGATCTACCATAAGATCAGAGAGGCTAAACCCTAGAAGCTAGCCTACGGTATGATTGTATGTTGTGATTGTTGTCCTACGGACTAAAACCCTTCGGTTTATATAGACACCGAAGAGGGTTAGGGTTACACAAGGTCGGTTACAAAGGAGGAGATATCCATATACGTATTGCCTAGCTTGCCTTCCACGCCAAGTAGAGTCCCATCCGGACACGAGACGAAGTCTTCAATCTTATATCTTCATAGTCTAACAGTCCGGCCAATGGAGATAGTCCGGCTGTCCGGAGACCCCCTAATCCAGGACTCCCTCAGTAGCCCCTGAACCAGGCTTCAATGACGATGAGTCCGGCACGCAGTTGTCTTCGGCATTGCAAGGCGGGTTCCTTCTCCGAATACATCACAGAAGAATTTGAATACGAGGATAGTGTCCGACCCTGCAAAATAAGTCCCACATTTCACCGTAGAGAGAATAATGTTTTTGCAGATCTAACCCGCTAGCTTGTTTTGGCAACATAATGTTACGTCATGGCCCGGTGATTATTCGAACCATTTCTTTTAAACAGCTCCACACATAACGCGAGGCGGTTTCTTGACACGTCTTGCCGAAGCGGAGATCGTGTTCCCCTAATTACGGGATTCTCATTAATGCGGTTTGTGGGTAACCCAACCGTGTCTAGGACTCCTAGATTATAGGTAAGTCCTAAATTGCTACGGAGAGGACGCTTGATATTCACCCTCTTTATAAGGGGACAAGGTTTTCGCTTTTTCCCTCCCGTGCTCAATCAAACCCTTCCCCCGCCTCGAGTTCTAACACCCAAAGCCCAGGTCAAGTGCTCCGGATCTTCAACCATGTCCGGATCCAGCCTTCAAGGCCGATGGACGCCCTCCTCCATTACAGAAGAGGACATTAAGAAGTTGAGGGAGGCCAGATATCTGACCGCCGAGGTTTCACATCGGCTGCCTGCTCGAGGGCAGGTCGTCCCTACTCCCGAACCCAACGAGAATGTTGTGTTCATTTCCCACTTCCTCCGAGGTCTAGGCCTCACTCTGGATCCTTTCGTCAGGGGCTTGATGTTCTATTATGGGTTAGATTTCCACGATCTAGCCCCGGACTCCTTTCTCCACATCACGACATTTATTGTCGTGTGTGAGGCCTTCCTCCGCGTTACCCCTCACTTTGGCCTATGGCTCAAGACCTTTGAAGTAAAGCCGAAGATGATCGAGGGGCAACAAGCAGCGTGCGGAGGAGAATCAATAGGCAAGATGGCAGGAGCTCCATGGCCGAGAGGTTCCTTTCCAGAGGTGCCCGACTTATGGCAACGGGAGTGGTTTTATGTCACGTCTCCCAGAAGTGCCAAGTGGGCGGCTGCCCCCGCTTTCCGCTCGGGCCCCCCACCACAACTGATGTCATGGATTAGCAGGGGTCTGAGCTGGGGTCCAGCCAAGGACGTGCTGATACTGCAAAGCCGCATCCGAGATCTCTTCGAGGGAGATTTCAATTTGGTTGCGGTAATACAAGTTATGCTGGTTCGCCAGGTCCAGCCTTGCAAACGCCGGCCCCTGTGCTTATGGGAGTTCAACCCAGAGGGACCACGTGCCATTCAAAGTTTCCTCGGCCTGACGGACGAGGAGATGTACAAGTCATTCTTCGGACCTCAAGTGGAATGTCCGAATACCACCGAGGACGTGGGCCTGAGCAGTAACCGCGCCGCCGAACAAGTAAGAAATCCTCTAGCCGAACACACTATCTTTTATTCGATGTTATTTTTGAGAGTTCGCCTTTTGACCAGGACTGGCTAACGAAGGCGAAGATGATTCGGTGTTTGGCCCCCCTCCCTGAGGGTTTGGAAAATCCGGTATTGGAGAAGATGCTCGAGGTTGCACCTTGCCCAGAGCCCTTGAAGGAAGATACCGAGGGGGATAATACGGGCGAACGCGGGCCCCCATCGCTGCCCGCTCTGACCGAGGGAACGAGCGTTTCCACGAAGGAGGATGACCGGGGGAGGAAAAGGACTAATTCCGAGGATCTGGAAGCCGAAGCCTCCAAACGGGAGAAGAAGTCTCCCATAGAGGGTCCTGCCTCGGGGGGTGCTTTTGCCGCACAAAGTCCGCGAGGGGATCAGCCCTCCAACTAGTTGTAAGTGATCCAAAATATTTTAATAGTAAGAGTATGCTATCTTTTTCCTCTGACAAAATAACCACCGCATATATCTTGCAGTTCGGGCCTCAGCCCCTCTCAAATGAGTTCGTCTTCGGGGGATCTTCTTCCGGAGATGATGGAGAGCGAAATGCCTCCCCCGGACTCCTCCGCTCCAGAAGCGGGCGACCCCGAAGTGTCGTCGCGGAGGGCCTCTCCGGATCCGGTGAGGCCAGAAGATAGTCCCGTAGACCCCGGAAGTCCCCAGTGTCCGGCTCCCGAAGAGAGCATACGAAAGAGTCCGGCACCGCGTGGTGTGCGGTCGGACGTTCTGAGGGAGTTGGTGGGGCGAGCGGCCATCTCAGAATAGCACCGTATGTTGATGGGTACGGTGATGGAGAGAATCTCGTCCGCTGAAAGCGGATTACATGAAGCCTTTATGAGTCTACTGACAGGCTTTGAGGTATGTGAGATAATATGTGATAGTACTGCACATGTTAGGTGTGTCCTGTGTAGATAGTAGCCCCTGAGACTCTGGTTGTCGTCAAGAATGGCGGCGAACAGAGGATCGTACTCCCAGGCAATCACCAGACTGCCTCTATGTGCAGGTGGTGGAAGCTCCAGCGGCTAGCCGGACTAATGAGTTTTCCCAATTAAAATGACAACTGGATGCGGCAGACGCCGACATCGAGCTTGTTAACAAGAGGCTTGACGAGGCACAGGGTAAGTGTTATCATCCGGTGAACGCCACATAGTAAGAGCAGCATAATGCCAGTATCTTTAATACGTTGTGACTGCAGATGGAGCTACCACCATGGAAGCCTTGCAGGCGGAACTTGCCCGAGCCAAGGAACAAGCGAGGATTAGTAATGCGGCTGCTTTGAAGACAGCCGAAGAGTTGAAAGCCGAGAAGGCCGCACATTGCGGGAGCCAGGAGAAGATGGCCAAGATGGCCGTAGAGTTAAAAGACACTGCCGACCGTTGCCGGGTCCTTGAGAAAGAAAATCGAGCGAAGGCAACGGACCTTGAGAAGGCCGCACAGGCAGACAAAGACACCCGTTCTGCTATGAGGGCGAAGAAGGAGGAGCTGCGGGAAGCCTGGGATATTGCGGCTGGGAAACCCTTCATGTTATGGAGGAAGTAAGGAGATCCATGGTATGCCCCTCTGGATCGGCTGTGGAGCTCGGCAGATGCGTATATGGATTTGGCGGCGAGCGCTGCCGATGCAGCCAAGTACTTCCAAGGTCAAACAGATCGTGAAGTGGACAACCTGTTATGGACGCAATTCCACTTTCCAGAGCGTCCGCTTTCATTGATTGACCAACTAGCTGAATGGGCCGAACTGAATAGGTTGTCCGGACTCGCCATGAGGTCTGTTGTGGATCAGCTATGGCCGGGAGGGCCTATGCCGAATAGCTATTTCAGCTTAGTGCAGCAGTTCCTTGATGCGGTGCCGCGCATTAATGCGATGAAGAGGTCGGCGTGCATAGAAGGCTCGCGGATGGCCCTTGCCCGTGTTAAAGCATACTGGGCGGAGATGGACGCTACCACTGTTGCGACGCAGGGTTCGGCCATAGGCTATGTGGCTGCCGAACACTATTTCGAGGAAGTTCTCGAGGGTGCTCGTTTAATAGAGGCCCAGTGCTCAAAAAATATTATGTTTGAGTGATATGTATTCTCATTGTAAACATAATGCTTTTATGAAGTTTTTATAAGGCTATGTTTATACTTTTGCCTGAAAGTAGTATGATGCCTCCTGTGCGGCCGTTTATGTATATATGTGTATAACCTGAAAGATTGCAGCCGTCGGCTTCAACCCCCATGCATATAATGCAGAGGTGCTCGCAAAAAACGCGTGTTCACACTTAACCCAACGTCTTGGTCCTGATAAGGAGGTGATAGCGCAGCGAGCGAGGCAACCGGACAATAATGCTTTAACACTTTCACTTAGCCATAGGAGTTTGACAGTGGGGCTACTAGATAGCCCCTGGTGGCTCCGCACTCTCCCGATCGCGGGGTGCGTATATGCCTGGCCGGAAAACGACCCTTTGTTAAGGCGGAGGAATTCTAACATTCCGATAGGTCATCAAGTGGTTGACCAGTCTCACGCTATATCATGACAGACAGTTTTCGGCTTTCTCTACTAAGGCGCTCGTCCGGATGAACCAGGGCACGATCGCAGTAGTTCTCCTGGTGCTACCTTAGCCGGTAAAGCGGAATGTAAGGCACCAAAACACAGGAGCCGGGCAAACCCAACATTTGACCAAAGACAATGATTCGGAGCTAATGCATATAAGGCCGAACTCGCGACGCCGAACACTCCCTAAGGTATTCAGTCTTTATGGTATAAACCGGGCCGAAATAGCGCCGCTTGTAAGAAGCCCCTTGTGTCCAGGTACGTGCATTATTCTGACGTGGCCACATGCCAAGACATCAGCATCCTTCTCAATTGTGCTGAGAATTCGGTGGATATGTATCAACAAGAGACAGTAAAAGAGGTTTACACAGGGTCTTAATCTAAAAAGAATCCTTGGAGTGGGTCCCTGCTGCACGTCTGTGCCTGTGTCTCCATTGTGCCATATCCTGGACGGGTGTAGCACGATGATTATCTGTAAAAGAGAGGAGCTTAGGTAAAAAAGCTGTCGTGCAAAAAGTAGTTTTTTAAATAAACCATGTATAATTCAAGGTGAGTAAGAATTGCCACTCATCTGCGCACGCTGAGCCCCTTGTATTTGTAATAGGGGTGTGATCATTGATCCGGTATAAATCGCATATAGCTGCACCAGACTCGTCTAACCGTGTTTGAGGTCGTGACGAGCTGCTAAATGTTTTAGTTGGTGAGGCCATTTTTAGTGTGCGGCTGTCAAGGCAGCCGCACACTCTTCGGCGCGTAGAAATCACTTAATATTTCCGTTCACTGTAATGATGCCACATGGACCAGGCATCTTGAGTGTGAGGGAAGCGTAGTGTGGTATTGCATTAAAGCGAGCGAAAGCTTCGCGTCCGAGTAGTGCTTGATAGCCATTTTGGAACGGAGCGATGTGGAAGGTTAGATGTTCGCTACGGAAGTTATCGGGGAGGCCGAATATAACTTTTAGTAGCAGGGAGCCCGTGCAACGAGCCCCTGGGCCTGGCGTTACTCCTTTAAAGGTAATATTGCTATGACGAATTTTTGTTGGGTCTATCCCCATTTCGCGGATTGTATCCTGGTATATCAGATTTAGACTGCTGCCACCGTCCATCAGGACTCGTGCGAAGCGGTATCCGTCAATTATTGGGTCTAATACCAGGGCAGCCCATCCTGCATGCCGGATACTTGCTGAGTAATCACGATGGTCGAAAGTGATCGGTTGAGACGACCAGTGGCAGGACTCCGCGGTGACAGGCCTTCGGGTGTATTTTTCTGGGAGTGCCGTTTTGTTTCTTCCATTTATCACGTGCAACACGTTTACTGTCTTGACTTCTGGTGGAAATTTCTTTTGTTCCCCAGCGTCTCCCTTGAGAGGCTCATCCTCATTTTCGCTTGGTGTATCCTCCCCCTTGTGTACGGCGTTGAGCTTGCCGGACTGCTTGAAGACCCAACATTCTTTGTGGGTATGATTGGCTGGTTTGCCAGGGGTGCTATGGACCTGACATATTTGGTCCAGAATTTTATTCAGGCTGGATAGTTCGTCTCTGGCGCTTTTAGAGGGCGGCTTCTGACCTGGCCGAGAGCTTTTGAATCCGGCGTTTACTGCCATGTTCTTCGTGCTGTCTCCTTTGTTCTAGCATTTGTTATTGCTGTTGCGCCATGAGTTCCCATTTCCATCTCTAACTTCGGATGTACTGGGGTCGCTAGTGCTGCATCTGGCTAGCCAGCTGTCTTCACCCGTGCAAAAGCGGGTCATGAGGCTTGTTAATGCTGCCATCGTTCTCGGCTTTTTTTGGCCGAGGTGTCGGGCAAGCCATTCATCACGGACGCTGTGCTTAAAAGCTGCCAAGGCTTCGGAGTCTGGACAGTCGACAATTTGGTTCTTTTTAGTAAGAAATCTATTCCAAAGCTTTCGGGCTGACTCTCCAAGTTGTTGAGTTATATGACTCAAATCATCCGCGTCCGGAGGTCGGACATAAGTCCCTTGAAAGTTTGCCCGAAAAGCGTCTTTGAGCTCTGCCCAGCTTTGAATGGAGTTTTCGGGGAGGCCTTTGAGCCAGTGATGGGCTGGCCCTTTGAGTTTGAGTGGTAAGTACTTGATGGCGTGGAGATCATCTCCTCGAGCCATATGGATGTGGAGGATATAATCCTCGATCCAGACCCCAGGGTCTGTTGTTCTGTCGTAAGCCTCTATGTTTACAGGTTTGAATCCCTCTGGAAATTCATGATCCAGCACCTCATCGGTGAAACATAGGGGGTGCGCGGCACCCCTGTATCTGGGTGTACCGCGTTGTTCGGATGTTATGTCGTATGCTGGGGCATGCTTGCGTGGTCCATAGATGGATCTGGTTGCGTTGTCCTTTTGGTGCAAGCCCCCGCGTGAATCGCTTATTGTCTTGTGAGTGGCATTGTTTGCCGCTCTATGTTGGCCGTGAGGTCGTCTATCCGGCCAGGTGGCTGTTTTGATTTTTGGTTGTGAGGGGTCTGAGGCCTTGTAACGCCCTTGATGCGGCTATATCTCCCACGTGTCGAAGCACGACTTAGAGGCATAACCGCATTGAAAGCAATGTCGCAAGAGAGGTAATCTTCACACAACCCATGTAATACATAAGGGAAAGAGATACATAGTTGGCTTACAATCGCCACTTCACACAATACATGAATAAAGCATTACAACATCCAAATACAATCAAGGTCTGACTACGGAACCAAAATAAAAGAAGAACCCCAAATGCGACAAAAGGTCCCCGATCGACCCCAACTGGGCTCCACTACTGATCAACTAGAACGAAACAACACAACGGACAAAGTCTTCATCGAGCTCCTCCTGAGCTTGGTTGCGTCATCTGCACAGACTCATCGGCACCTGCAAGCTGGTTTTGGAAGTATCCGTGAGCCACAGGGACTCAACAATCTCGCACCCTCGCGATCAAGACTATTTAAGCTTATGGGTAAGGTAAAAGGTATGAGGTGGAGCTTCAGCAAGCGACTAGCGTATCTGGTGGCTAACCTGTTCGCAAAAGAGAGCGAGAAGAGGAGGCAAAGCACGATCGATAAAAGTATGATCAAGAAGTGATCCTAGAACAACCTACGTCAAGCATAAATCCAACACCGTGTTCACTTCTCAGACTCAGCTGGAAAGAGACCATCATGGTTACACACGCAGTTGATTCATTTTTAATTAAGGTCAACTTCAGGTTTTCTACAACCGGACGTTAACAAATTCCCATCTGCCCATAACCACGGGCACGGCTTTCAAAAGTTCAAATCCATGCAGGGGTGTCCCAACTTAGCCCATGACAAGCTCTCACGGTCAACGAAGGAATAGACCTCCTCCCAAGACATTCCGATCAGACTCGGTATCCCAGTTCTTCAAGACATCCTCGACAATGGTAAAACAAGTCCAGCAAAGCCGCCCGATGCACCGACATCCTGATGGGAGCTGCACATATCTCATTCTCAAGGCAACACCGGATGAGACATCCTACGAGTAAAACCAGCCCTCAAGTTTCCCCGAGGTGGCCCCGCAGTCCACTCAGTTCGGACCAACACTTAGACAAGCACTGGCCCGGGGGGGTTAAAATAAGATGACCCTCGGGATGCGCGACTCCCAAGGGAAAAAGGCTAGGTGGCGAATGGTAAAACCAAGGTTGGGCCTTGCTGGAGGAGTTTTATTCAAAGCGAACTGTCAAGGGGTTCCCATTATAACCCAACTGCGTGAGGAACGCAAAATCCGGGAACATAACACAGATATGACGGAAACTAGGGCGGCAAGAGCGGAACAAAACACCAGGCATAAGGCCGAGCCTTCCACCCTTTATCAAGTATATAGATGCGTTAATTAAATAAAATATATTGTGATATCCCAACAAGTAACCATGTTCCAACAAGGAACAACATCTCCATGTTCCAACAGGGAACAAACTTCAATCTTCACCTGCAACTAACAACGCTATAAGAGGGGCTGAGCAAAGCGGTAACATAGCCAATCAACGGTTTGCTAGGACAAGGTGGTTTAGAGGCTTGGTTCAACAATAGGGGAGGCATGATAAGAAAGTGGTAGGTATCGCAGCATAGGCATAGCAAAAGAGCGAGCAACTAGCAAGCAAAGATAGAAGTGATTTCGAGGGTAAGGTCATCTTGCCTGAAATCCCGCAAGGAAGAAGAACGAGTCCATGAAGAAGACAAATGGACGTAGACGAACGGGTCCTCACAAACGCGACGTTACCGGAACCAACCCGAAGAAGCAAACACCGGAAAGAAGCACACAACATAGTAAACAACCAACACATGAACATGGTATGATATGCGAGATGCAGTACGCGATGCATATGCATGCTTTGCAAGGGAATGAATGAACCTGGCCTCAACCTGGAAATCTAAGTGTGCCACTGGAAAGGTGAGATGAAAATGCTTGAAAACGATATAAAGAACGCCGGAATCGGAGTTACGGTCTGGAAATGGCAAGCAATTCAAATATGATACTGGTCTGCGATATACATCAAGTAGCCATCTAAATGCAACAAGTTAAACATACTACAGCACTCAAACATGGCAACAAAATACATGGCAGGGATCCACTCAAGAAGCTTAACAAAAGACTAGCACTGAGCTACGGCCAATTCATCCATTAATAGGTTCAAACAAGCATGGCAAAAATGCAATTGGTAAACAGATCTCAGACTTAGTGAAATTAACACTTGTCTGGAATTTCAGATCAGATAGCACTCTTCGGAGCAACAAAACTATATGCTACAGGACCTGAACATGGCAAAGTAAAGCATGGCATGGAGCTACTCAAAGATCTTAACAAAAGTCCCTTAGTGACCTTGAGCCAAAAGGGATCAGAAAATACAATTGCAAGCATGTGAACATGGCAAAAACATAATCAGTTCTCAGACTTAGTGAAAACTAGAGCATGCTGAAACAGATATCAAGTAGGCATGTTTATGAGCTCGATGCACTCACTACAGAGCAAGGCATGACAATCTAAGCATACACCCATCAAGAATACACAAAATGCAAGCTAGACATGGCAAGAACAATAACATAGCATGCACGGATCAACTACAACATCCTCGGCAAAATCGCTAACAAGTAGACAATCTGCCCAGATTCACGAAATAGCAAAAGTAGAGCTCGATTGACTCAAGCTAGGGTGCTCCATAATTGCAAACAAGGACATGGATGGATAAAGCACTACAAGATTAACAAATCATCCTTACTGATCATCCTCAAAAGGGGCACAGATACCTAGGAAACAACATGAACATATGGCCTAATGAGATAAACAGGTCAAGGACTTAGTGGAATTGCTAAGTCCCTGAAATCAGCATTCCCAAGTGCCTCACTTGGCAAGCTTGTGCTAGTCACCACACACATCACAAAAATACATGGGTTGCACCTCTAGATAGATGGCAAAACATATAACAAAACACATGTAGAGCTCATGGGCATAACATGCACACAATAATCATGGCAAAAATGACAAATCTCTAAATGGAGCAGCAGATCTGATAGTTATCTCAAATAGCACTCTTCCAACAGCATTTCGGGCATCAAGATGAGCTCAAATGAAAATGATGCAATGGAATGAAATGATGTACTCTCTGAGGCGAACATTTTGATATGCTATATGCTCAAATCGGAGTTACGGATGCGGAGTTATGGCATGATGAACATGGGCATGTGAATCTGGAAATTTCGGGGAGAAGCGGGACGGCGCGGATCCGGGACGGAGGACGCCGTTTGGTTGGAGGGATGGGTGGATCTCATCCACCCTCCTCGGATCCGACCGGAGCGGGGCTCCGGCGAGCTAGACGCCGGCGAGGAACGAAGCTCCGGCGAGGTCGCAGCGGGGCGGCGTCGGAGGGAGGCGAGGCGGTGGCCGGACGACGGAGGAGCTCCGGTAGGGCGCTGGCGGGGGCGTTGGCCGGAGCGGCGCGGGCGGGGCGCACCGG
>NC_041380.1:454860692-454904100 GCF_002162155.2 Triticum dicoccoides
GGGCAGCGCGTGCCTCGGGCGCGCGACCGAGCGGCGGCGGAGAAGATCGGGCCCGGGCGGGCTTGCCTCGGGCCCGCAGGGCCGCGGCGACGCGGGGAGAGAGAGGAGGCGGGGCGCGGTGATGTGGCGGCGCGGGATAGGTGGAGGGAGGCGGCGGCGCTGAGGTGGCAGCCGGCGATTGGCCGGGGTGAGGTGGCCGGGCGAGCGGACACGTCCGGCGGCGGAACGGACATGTCCGGCGGCGTGCGGGGAAATTCTTAGGGTTGCGTCTGCGCGGAAATTTCGGAGGAGACCACATATATATAGGTAGAGGGAGCTAGGAGAGTCCAAATGAGGTGCGGTTTTCGGCCACACGATCGTGATCGAACGACCGAGATGATGGAGGGGGTTTAGCTGGGCTTTGGGCCACTTTGGTAGGGTGTTGGGCTGCAACACACACGAGGCCTTCTCGGTCCCTCGGTTAACCGTTGGAGCATCAAACGAAGTCCAAATGACACGAAACTTGACAGGCGGTCTACCGGTAGTAAACCAAGGCCGCTTGGCAAGTCTCGGTCCAATCCGGAAATGTTTAGTCCCCACACATGAAAGAAAGGTAGAAATGGCCACCGGGGGAGAATGGAGCGCCGGAATGCAAAACGGACAACGGGAAAAATGCTCGGATGCATGAGATGAACACGTATGCGAATGAAATGCACATGATGACATCATATGCAATGCATGACACGCAAGCAATGACACGGCAACAACAATGAATAACTGGAGGACACCTGGCACATCGGTCTCGGGGCGCTACAGGCCTCCTCATCGAATTTAGGTAGCAACTTTCGCTTTGGGTAGCACTTGGTGGGGCGATTGTTGCCGTACTTCGCTGCTGTGTTGAGTACTTTACTCCATCTGATTTGGAGTGTGTCCTGCGTAGCCTTGAGCTTTTGATTCTGCTTTTTTAGGCTCCTCGTGGTGGCAACAAGCCTTTGACGGGCATTCTGCTGCTCCGGGTGCATGTCCGGCGTTGTGTCGTCCGGACTATTATCTTTGACAGAATTGGTTTGTTCGGTTTGATTCTCCGTATTGCCATGGTCCGGCAGTGATTCGCCCTGCTCCAACACTGGGTCTGTGTGATCGTTATTTCTGGCGAGGCGGGATTTGGGGCGGCGCTTGCGCCGCCGCTTTGACTGCTTCTCGAGGGAACAAGCCTTTGGTGCGTCCTTCCGTTCCTCGTCGTCGTCTTCTTTTGGTGTGTCCACCATGTATACGTCGTATGATGAAGTGGACATCCAGCGCCATGTGGGCGGTGGTTCATCTTCGCCTCCCGCATCGTTGTCCATACCGTCGATGTCTGCGGAGTCGAAGTCGAGCATGTCGGTTAAATCATCGACAGTGACTACAAAGTGGATGGTGGGTGGGTGTCGAATTCCTTCGTCGTCCGTATCCCAATCCTGTTGGCCATAATCTGGCCAGGGCTCTCCTGACAAAGAGAGAGACCTTAGTGAATTCATAACATCACTGAAGGGAGAGTGCTGAAAGATATCCACGGCGGTGAATTCCATGATCGGCGCCTGCTCGGATTCGATTGGCAGGGGCGCGGATGGTTCGGGGTCCGGAAGAGAATCCGGCACCTTGGAGTCATGGGCTATGCGGAGGATTATGCTGGTGTTTGGCTCGATCGTCGTCGAGACTGCAGCCCTTGAGGTGGTGTCTAGCCACCCATCCTCGATTGGCGCAGTTGGCCCCGAGCTAAGGGTCGGAGCTGATGCGGGCGCGGCCTCTGGGGTACTGTCTGGTGGCAGAGCTAGGTCATACCCATCGCGACAGTGCGGCGCGCCCGGCTGTGGCTCAAATACGTCTAAGATCAAGTGCCCACGGATGTTGGCCGTGTAATTCAAACTTCCAAATCTGACCTGATGGCCAGGGGCGTAGCTTTCAATCTGCTCTAGATGGCCAAGCGAATTAGCCCGCAGTGCAAAGCCGCCGAATACGAAGATCTGTCCGGGGAGAAAAGTCTCACCCTGGACCGCATCGCTATCGATGATAGTAGGAGCCATCAAGCCTAACGGCGACGACACAGAGGAACTCTCAATGAAAGCACCAATGTCGGTGTCAAAACCGGCGGATCTCGGGTAGGGGGTCCCGAACTGTGCGTCTAGGCCGGATGGTAACAAGAGGCGAGGGACACGAAGTTTTACCCAGGTTTGAGCCCTCTTGATGGAGGTAAAACCCTACGTCCTGCTTGATTAATATTGAAGACATGGGTGTTACAAGAGTAGATCTACCACGAGATCAGAGAGGCTAAACCCTAGAAGCTAGCCTACGGTATGATTGTATGTTGTGATTGTTGTCCTACGGACTAAAACCCTTCGATTTATATAGACACCAAAGAGGGTTAGGGTTACACAAGGTCGGTTACAAAGGAGGAGATATCCATATACGTATTGCCTAGCTTGCCTTCCACGCCAAGTAGAGTCCCATCCGAACACGAGACGAAGTCTTCAATCTTGTATCTTCATAGTCTAACAGTCCGGCCAATGGAGATAGTCCGGCTATCCGGAGACCCCCTAATCCAGGACTCCCTCACTCCCACTCACTTCTTTCGAGAGAAACTCCTTCTCTAGAAAGGATCCATTCTTAGCAACGAATGTCTTACCTTCGGATCCGTGATAGAAGGTGTACCCAACTTTCTCCTTTGGGTATCCTATGAAGACACATTTCTCCGATTTGGGTTTGAGCTTATCAGGATGAAACTTTTTCACATAAGAATCGCAACCCCAAACTTTAAGAAATGACAACTTTGGTTTCTTGCCAAACCACAGTTCATATGGCGTCATGTCAACGGATTTAGTTGGTGCCCTATTTAATGTGAATGCAGCTGTCTCTAATGCATAACCCCAAAACGATAGTGGTAAATCGATAAGAGACATCATAAATTGCACCATATCTAATAAAGTACGGTTACGATGTTCGGACACACCATTACGCTGTGGTGTTCCAGGTGGCATGAGTTGCGAAACTATTCCGCATTGTTTCAAAATCAAGACCAAACTAGTAACTCAAATATTCTCCTCCACAATCAGATCGTAGAAACTTTATGTTCTTGTTACTATGATTTTCCACTTCACTCTGAAATTGTTTGAACTTTTCAAATGTTTCAGACTTATGTTTCATCAAGTAGATGTACCCATATCTGCTCAAATCATCTATGAAGGTGGGAAAATAACGATACCCACCGCGAGCCTCAATATTCATCGGACCACATACATCAGTATGTATGATTTCCAACAAATCTGTTGCTCGCTCCATAGTTCCGGAGAACGGCATTTTAGTCATATTGCCATGAGGCAAGGTTCGCAAGTACCAAGTGATTCATAATCAAGTGATTCATAATCAAGTGATTCCAAAAGTCCATCAGAATGGAGTTTCTTCATGCGCTTTACACCAATATGACCTAAACGGCAGTGCCACAAATAAGTTGCACTATCATTATTAAATTTGCATCTTTTGGCTTCAATATTATGAATATGTGTATCACTATGATCGAGATTCAATAAACCATTCACCTTGGGTGTATGACCATTGAAGATTTTATTCATGTAAACAGAACAACAATTATTCTCTGACTTTAAATGAATAACCATATTGCAATAAACATGATCAAATCATATTCATGCTTAACACAAACACCAAATAACATTTACTTAGGTTTAACACTAATCCTAAAAGTATAGGGAGTGCGATGATGGTCATATCAATCTTGGAGCCACTTCCAACACACATCGTCACTTCACCCTTAACTAGTCTTTGTTCATTCTGCAACTACTGTTTCGAGTTACTAATCTCAGCAACTGAACTAGTATCAAATACTGAGGGGTTGCTATAAACACTAGTAAAGTACACATCAATAACATGTATATCAAATATACCTTTGTTCACTTTGCCATTCTTCTTATCCGCCAAATACTTGGGGCAGTTCTGCTTCCAGTGACCAGTGCCTTTGCAGTAGAAGCACTTAGTTTCAGGCTTAGGTCTAGACTTGGGCTTCTTCACTTGAGTAGCAATTGGCTTGTTGTTCTTCTTGAAGTTCCCCTTCTTCCCTTTGCCCTTTTCTTGAAACTAGTGGTCTTCTTAACCATCAACACTTGATGCTTTTCTTGATTTCTACCTTCGTCGATTTCAGCATCACGAAGAGCTTGGGAATCGTTTCTGTTATCCCTTGCATATTATAGTTCATCACGAAGTTCCAGTAACTTGGTGATAGTGACTAGAGAACTCTGTCAATCACTATCTTATCTGGAAGATTAACTCCCACTTGATTCAAGTGATTGTAGTACTCAGACATTCTGAGCACATGCTCATTAGATGAGCTATTCTCCTCCATCTTGTAGGCAAAGTGCTTGTCAAAGGTCGCATACCTTTCAACATGGGCATGAGTCTGAAATACTAATTTCAACTCTTGGAACATCTCATATGCTCCGTGATGTCTATTACACAACCTTCTTCTTGTAGACGTTGTTGGGCCTCCAAGTGCAGAGGTTTGTAGGACAGTAGCAAATTTCCCTCAAGTGGATGACCTAAGGTTTATCAATCCGTGGGAGGCGTAGGATGAAGATGGTCTCTCTCAAGCAACCCTGCAACCAAATAACAAAGAGTCTCTTGTGTCCCCAACACACCCAATACAATGGTAAATTGTATAGGTGCACTAGTTCGGCGAAGAGATGGTGATACAAGTGCAATATGGATGGTAGATAAAGGTTTTTGTAATCTGGAAATATAAAAACAGCAAGGTAACTAATGATAAAAGTGAGCACAAACGGTATTGCAATGCGTTGAAACAAGGCCTAGGGTTCATACTTACACTAGTGCAAGTTCTCTCAACAATAATAACATAATTGGATCATATAACTATCCCTCAACATGCAACAAAGAGTCACTCCAAAGTCACTGTCGGTGTCAAAACCGGCAGATCTCAGGTAGGGGGTCCCGAACTGTGCATCTAGGCGGATGGTAACAGGAGGCAGGGGACATGAAGTTTTACCCAGGTTTGGGCCCTCTTGATGGAGGTAAAACCCTATGTCCTGCTTGATTAATATTGATGATATGGGTAGTACAAGAGTAGATCTACCACGAGATCAGAGAGGCTAAACCCTAGAAGCTAGCCTATGGTATGATTGTGTGTAGTCCTACGGACTAAAACCCTCCGGTTTATATAGACACCGAGAGGGCTAGGGTTACACAAGGTCGGTTACAAAGGAGGAGATATGCATATCCTTATTGCCTAGCTTGCTTTCCACGCCAAGTAGAGTCCCATCCGGACACGAGACGAAGTCTTCAATCTTGTATCTTCATAGTCTAACAGTCCAGCCAAAGAATATAGTCCGGCTGTCCAGAGACCCCCTAATCCAGGACTCCCTTAATAGCCCCCGAACCAGGCTTCAATGATGATGAGTCCGACGCGCGGTGTTGTCTTCGGCATTGCAAGGCGGGTTCTTCTCCAACTTTCAAGTGTTCGTAAGCAGTGTTCGGCTCCATAAATGTTGAACCTCTTGGCTTATGTGCCCAATAAGGGCTTTCTCCCACGCGTTAAATGAATACGAGGCGCCAGGGCATTTTTACCTTCACCCCCTAGCCAGATAAATAAATTGTCTATTAAAGGAATGGGGATTCTTAGATCCGATCCATACCATCCTCCCCCAGTGAGAATTCATCAGAGCGCGTTTTGGAAAGATCCATTCCAGCATGGTCGAGCTCCGCAGCTCGTCCTCCCGCCCCCGTAGCCCTAAGCCCGGTGATTGGGAGAGGTGTTCAGTCCCGCATAGTCGATTAGTCGAGTTGCAGACTAAGGGATTTCTCCCTCTGGCGTATATGGTTCCCGTTCGAGCCGGGCTTGCCACCTACAATGGCGGGGCGCAAGCGGAGAGCTTTCCTTGTCCCTCCATGGGGGAACGGGTCTGCCTTGTTCCTTATTCACTAAGGGGACTCAGATTTCCAATTCATCCGTTCCTCCGCGGGCTCCTGGAGTTCTATGGCCTCCAATTACACAATCTCACCCCTGCCTCCATTCTACATATTGCCGGCTATGTTGCTCTTTGCGAGTTGTTCCTGGGCTGCGAGGCTCACTTTGAGCTGTGGAAAAGGCTATTCTGCCTTGTCCCTCGCACACAGAGGGAATCACTTTATCAAGTGGGCGGAGCCGAAATATGGCGCATCGCCGATACCGGATACCTGTCCGGTACCCCGAAGAAGCCGTCCGAAGACTGGCCTTCAGAATGGTTTTATATGGCGGACGTCCCCCTTCCGGACCCTGTTCGGCGGGGTCTTCCTGAGTTCAACACTGCTCCTTTGAAGAAGCGCCGAAGTTGGCGCCCACGGAGCCCCCAAGCGGAAGACAACGGAGAAGTCCTCTATCTGATGAACCAGATCAAAGCACTGGCTCGATCAGGATTGACAATAATCGAAGTTATGTCGATTTGCATAATGCGGGGAGTGCAACCACTTCAATATCGTGGGCACCCCTTGTGGTGTTATAACGGGGCGGATGATGCCACCCACTGCGGGTGTAAGGGTCCGGACAATGCTGCCGCTCTAGCAAAAATTTTGTCCGAACTGTTCAAGGGTGAGGAAGAGGAGTTCACCCGCATCAAGCCACAGGATGGATTCTCCATGTACAATCCTCCAAGCTGGGTAAGTTATATCTCCCTGCCCCCATTTTTCCCGCATTCTTAGTCGTAAGTATTCACCTGGCCACTTTGCGGCAAGAACTGTGAAAAGCCATAAAGGAGGTCAGCAGCCTTTCTCCACAACCAGAGGACCCTGACCGGGCCCTCGATTCCGGGCTTGAAGAAGATCCGGTTATCTCCGTGGAACTGATAGACCGACAGTTCTATCAGTTAAGCTGCGACGATGCCCTGGTGGCCATTACGGCCGACTATCCCGGACTGCTCCCTGCATCACAGGTAAGAAAAATCAAAAAGTCCCAACTCCAAAACTAGGATCACCTTTTACGCACTTCACCCACCATATACACATGACATCTTTTACAGGGAAGGCATTTGGGACGCCCTGCCGAACCCGCAGCAACTCGCCAACAAGAGGCACCGAGGCCGGGTAGGCCAAAAAGGAAGGCAGTCAGGACGGAGACGCCGGCGCAAAGGTATAGGAAAAACCCTGCTCCGTGGTTGTCATCTTTCTCAAAATGTAATGATGCCCGCGTTTCTTTAACAGAAAAAACACTCGCTGGAATATGTCCGGCAATGCTGCCAATCAAGCTTCCACCAGTCGGGCGCCAGGACCGGACATGGAGGCGGAAGACAATATGGGGCAGGCGCCGGATAATCCCCCTACAGAGGATGCGGATAGATTATCCGCTACAAACTCAGAAGTGGAAAGCGCCATGAATCATAGGTGCCACCGGGCCGTACTCCGCGACGCTTGTTTCTCAGCAGAGGCGTTCGACACCTTCAATTCTGGAGAGGCGTACCTCTGTGCTGCTCAAGATGGTCTAGCCAGAGCCACGAATCAGTATGTAAAGGATGTACGGGTAGTAAATCTAGCGATTTATATGTATCAGTAGCCCCTGAGACTTAAAACAGTTAGCAGAACTGATTTAAGGATCATCTTTAATATGCAGGTTCTTATAGAGAAGAATACTAGGCTGTCCCAGGAGCTGGAGGAATGCAAGACCCAACTGCGGGCCGCTCTTGCCGCATTGCAGGAACAGAAAAAGCCTCCCGCTGGTAACATTTACTTTGAAGAATGATGGTTACCATATAGTGTGCGGCGTGTCTGCAGATCTAACAATTGATTTTGCAGATGAATCCGGAGAAAATCCGGGGGACCAGCATGTTATGCGACAGCTAGAGGCTGGCAAACGCGTGCTGACTGAGGTTATGCGGGAGAAAAACAATCTCCAAGACACCAATATTAAGCTGAACGTGGAACTAAAAGACGTTCGGGGACAGCTTGCGGACTCCGAGAAGGAGAATAAGCGGCTTCGGTGCGGCATTTTCAGTAAGTGTTTGAACGAATCCTTTTAAAGGAATTCGGCGAACAAACTGACTAACAGTGTTATGTCTGTAGGTATGCTGATGGGTCATCCCGCGGAGGAAATGCCCGGGTCTGCGGGTGATCTTCTATCCGAGCTGTCACGTCTGCACGAACAAGTTCGGCAGGTGATGCAGGGTGTTGCCCAGGCCTTGTGGCCGTCCGTCTCCCTGCCAGAAGGCGTTGCAGAGCTTGCGGAGAAGCTAAAGGGAGCACGGCGGCGCTTCCGATTATGGAAGATATCAGCCTGCCGACAGGGTGCCAGAGAAGCCTGGGCCATGGTGAAGATGCGGTATACCAAGGCACACCCAAAATCACATGGCCGAAGTCGGACCTGTGGGGCCCGACGGAAAAGAGATCCCTGTTAGCTTAGTTTATGGGCAAGTAGAATTAGCCGCAAAGTATTCCCAATAGGATTGTAAGCTAGACCGCCTGTTGGATGGTATAGAGGAGGAATTTAGTCACTCTGCATGACTATGTAATTAAAGTGACATGTATAATGCCTTCTAGCCGAATTGTAGATCATTTGTCATTGTGGACCTTTTCGCTTCAACCTCCGGGCCCGATAGTCCGGAGTGAATCCGAATACCCGCTCAGTTATATAAAACCGGGGTATGCGTGGAGACCAGGCGTAGGGGTCATTAGTGCTTTATCAGTGTCAGGACCCCGACTCGATGTCACATCGATCTAGCCTGTAACACCTCATATCACTTTGCGGCCTCACGCACGGTATCCCCACGGGTGTCGCCTTACCTTTGCCTGGGACCGTTTGCACCTTTTGGCTCATGTATATGATAGTGTCGCTAGCATCCATATGATAAGGAGCCCGGGCTGACATGACTAGTCGTAAACCCAAAGTGGCACAGACTTACAGGGACAGGCATCCATGACCCAGCTTCGAACGTGTCGGTCATCAGCAAGTGGGTCCGGGCTGTAGCACTGGGCTAGCAGGACTCCCGTAAACCGGGCTGTAGCGGGCTAACAGGACTCCGGTACTCAATGCGTGACATTTCCCCGAAGGGACAGACACAGGAACGAAGAAGGACACATGCCGGCCAGCCTAAGTGTTCCGGAGCAGTAGCAAGCTACCATGGCTCAGTGGTAACACTAGGAGACATTTCTCGATAAGAGAGGCTACCAAGGATAAACAACTAGATAGTCAGATCCCACACATACCAAGCATTTCAATCATACACACAATATGCTCGATATGTGCAAATACAACAAGGCATCACAACATGACTTTATGACACAAGTACTTTATTTAAGGCTCAGAGAGCCATACATAACATATACAAAGGTACGGGTCACACGACCCAGCATTCAAGTCATACAGTCATACAAACCAGCAGCGGAAGTAGCTTGTCTGGGTACAGACAACTAGTAAAATAAAAGAGGCTTGGAAAGCCTAGCTATACTACGTGGTCCCTCACAAGCTCAAGATCACCACCTGGGCCTTAGCCTACTCATTGATGTCAACGTCTACGTAGAACCCATCAGAAGGGGTTGCAGCGTCTTCTGTAAAAATGTAGATTATAGCAACATGAGTACAAAGGTACTCAGCAAGACTTACATCAGATCCTACATACATGCATATTATCAAGAAGGGTTGGTGGAGTTGTTGCAGCAAGCCAGCTTTGACTCTTGGCTAGGCTAACCTACGAGACTCCAACTTGAAATGGTTTTGCATACACGAGTCCACTACTCACCACTTCAATACACTACCGAGGATCCACCTCCGTCTTCCTACGGAAGAGCCATCCTCGGCACTCACACTTATCTTGAGGCTTTTAGTAGTTTCCATTTACTTGTCTATGAACTGTATAGGCAACCAAGTAGTCCTTTACCGCGGACGCGGCTATTCGAATAGATCATGATAACCCTGCAGGGGTGTACTTCTTCATACACGCTCTCACCACTTACCGTCGTTTACACGACATGTACTCGGCAACCTTCAAGCGGAAGCCCAACGTGGGTGTCGGCCACGACCTACCTAATCACCTAAGCCTCCGGTCCAGGTTTATCGCCTATCCAGGTTCCATCCGCAGGGAGTCCGGCCGAGGTTTCCCATACGGCCCCGAACAATGTGAACAGGGTTCCCGAGATACCTAACGGGTATTCGGTACACCCGGCCACATACCTACCGCATCACAGTCCACCCCTACGGTCAGCGCTGTCCACGGCCTCCAGTAGGCTACAAACACCAGAAACTACTTGCAACTCCTGGACGGAGAACTAGATGAATAAGAAGCCGAGAGGGTCCATTGGTTTCGGGCCCAATGCATGGTAGTAGCTGATTCTTAAATCACACATACAGATCTCAGTGCTTAAGGTCGGCTTCAATGAAACAACCCACCATGTACTCCTACATGGCCTCTCATCGATACCTTTACCAAATCGTGTTCACCACACCACTCTCATTACTGACATAATCATTTCACTCTAGTCCATCACCCAGATGAACCAGACCTGACACGACTCTAAGCATAGCAGGCATAGCAAGGTAGGAGCAACACATACATATGGCTCAATCAACTCCTACACATGCTAGTGGGTTTCATCTAGTTACTGTGGCAATGACAGGTCATGCAGAGGAAATGGGTTCAACTACCGCAGCACACAGCAGTTTGAAACGCGTTGTCTTAATGCAGTAAAAGAGAGCAGGAGCGAGAACATGGGATTGTATCGATATGATCAAATGGTTGGTTGCTTGCCTGATGGTTCGATGCACTGATACGGTTCTTCGTTAGGGTAATCACGGTACTCCTCGGAGGCAGAACCTGCCGCAAAGAACACCGATACACAACCATCACCAAACAATGTGCAACAATATGATGCATGCATGAAACATAGCAATATGAGTGTGTTGGGCTAATGCAACTAAGACCAGAAGGGTTTGAACCAATTTGAATCAAAGATTCAAATTTCAAACTCAAACATGGCCCTTAAAGTGTTTTTCCTTGTTCTGTATTAAACATTAGGTTAACTTGTTTAATCATGCATGAAAATAGTACAGATGGATAGATTGGATTTTTCTGATCATTTTTCATATATAATTTGTCTGATTTGGAGTTATAGAATAAAAGTTATGAATTTTTGAAGTTTAAACTATATTCTGGAATTTCCTATATTAGATTAAATCCAGAAAATCAATTATTGCGTCAGCCTAACGTCAGTGTGACGTCAGCAGGTCAACGGGACACGTCCGGGTCAAACCTGACAGTGGGTCCCGCGTGTCAGTGTGATTAGATTAATTAAGGTTAAATTAAAGCTAAACCTGTTTAATTAACAGGGCTGGGCCCCATCTGTCATTGACTCAGGGGAGTCAACCAGGGCCCACCCGTGGTCAAACCCGGGTCGGCTGCACCGGCGTTTAGCCGCCGGCGAGCCTGACGCGGCGGCGGAAGTGATTTTTGCCGCTCCGGCAACCAAACGAGCCGCGGAGGCCACCGGAGAGGAGCTGGGGTCGAGCCGTAGCTCTTGGTGGAGTCCGTTGGGGTCGGGGTGGCCGGAGTTGGCGCCGGCGATGACTTTGGCGGCCACCGGGGTTCGGCCGAAGTCGAACTTGTCGCTAGGGGGGTCGGTGAGGTGCGGGGAGTAGCTAGTTAGGTGTTACGTGACGCGGTGAGCATGATGGACACCGTGGAGTGGCCGGAGGGTGACCGGGAGCACGTCGGCGACGAGCTCCACGGCGGTGGGTGCGGTTGAGCTCCGGGAGGTCGCTACACGGCTCGGAAGCAAGAAAAGAAGGGGGGAAGATGGCTAAGCTCACAGTGAGTGCGACGAAGCCCTTGGTGCGGCCGGGGATGGACCGGAGCGACGACGGCGTTGAAGGGGATCTCCGGCGACGGCGGTTCGGGCGAGGTCGGTGCGGTGGGCTCGGGCGTTGCGAGCGCTCGGGGCTCGGCTTGCTCGATGGAGTGGACAGCGGCGGAGCTCCTGGACACGATGAGAGGACGCACGGGCGGCGGGGAGCACGGCTACGACGAAGGCACGGCGGTGGTGGCGTCGGCCATGGCTGGGGCGCGCGAGGGGGAGGAGCTGGAGAGGAAAGGGGGTGTCTGGGGGGTTCGGGGGAGAGAGGGAGGCCGATCCACGACGTCACCGGGCGAGGGGAGCGGCGAGGCGGCGAGCAGGTGCGTGGCGCGCGCTGCGGTCACCGTCGGGCACCTGCCTGCCTGCCTGGCCGGCAAGCAGCTCGCTGGAGCGGCGCTGGGCTGGGCCGGCAGGTGGGCCGGGAGCTAGCGTCAGGTAAGCTTTTCCCATTTTCTTTCTGTTTTCTGTTTTTTAATACTTCTGCAACTTTGTTGATTTATTAAAAATACTTAGGCAACTCCTAGAATCACCAAACTACTCCTGGTCCATACTTGGATTATTTCCAACATGAAACATTTTAGTTTGGAGATATTTGAGCATTTAAATATTTTATATAATTTTAAATGCCCAAATTCAAATATTTATGATTTAATTCAAAAACCCTAAGATGGCCTAGGAAAATGTGCATCACTTTTGGCAGAGGTTCTGAACCAAGACAAAAATGATGGGCATTTTAGAAGGGCATTTCAGGTTCATTGAAAAAGTTTTTAGTAAACCCTAATTGTTTTCAGAGGGGACTGGGGGTTCTGTCATCCCCATTTCAGGTTTCTGATGAAAGAGTAAACATGATGCAACACTCTAATGCATGGCTAACTAGGGTGTGACAATCAGACAAGTGCCCAACTAGTTATGTTATATTACATGGGTAGTAAGAAACATCTTCCAGGGAGAATAGTTCCGTTAAGGGTTCCTTTCCCTGGGTAAGCATGCCCTAAAGTGCATGTCTGGACTGCGATAGGAAACGCAGAAAAAACATCTGGAGGCAGATATGGACAATAAATAAAAATCATCTTTTGTTCACCGACTGAATATTCCCTTAAGAACGCTAGCTTTCGGCTTCACCCAGTCTGAGGTACACATCCGGCTGACCCAGCAGTAACAATCGCAGAGGTGCTCCCCTTATGCCCTAGCCGAATTAACGGGAACGTAGGGCATAAATACAAGAGCCAGGCAACCCAGCTTGGCCAAAACTTAAGTCATATCGATGCATATAATGGTGAAAAAAGGTACATGCGGAAGTATAACACATGTGTTGGGCATGAGGCCCAGATAAATAATTTAAGCTTCTGTGAAAGAAGCCCCCAGGTATGAAGAGTGTGGCTAGCGCATCTGTAATGTACAAGCGAGGCACAAGGTGACCCTTGAAGGCCTAGAGAAATAATAAAAGAAAGAAAGAAAGGGAAACAAGACAGATGATGTATATGCAGAAAATGGACAAAGGGAGGGGACTAACATAGAGTCCGGTGCTAGGCATAGAATCTTCGGAGCCTGGCCGCGTTCCATGGGTTCGGCTCGAGTCGACTAGTCGATGCATCCCGCAGTCGGTACGATCCACCGGTCAGAACTTGGTCAATAATGAAAGGACCTTCCCATTTGGGCTCGATCTTGTTCTTTTTCTTATCCGGCAGGCGTAGAACTAGTTTGCCAATGTTATAAGTTTTGGCCCGTACTTCTCTGCTTTGGTATCTGCGAGCCTGTTGCTGATAAAATGCGGAACGGGCTTTGGCTACGTCGCGCTCCTCTTCCAGGGTGTCTAGATTGTCCTGCCGATCGAGCTCGGCTTCTCTTTCTTCATACATGCGCACTCGAGGTGAGTCATGAATTATGTCACGGGGCAAGACTGCCTCTGCGCCGTACACCATAAAGAAGGGTGTATATCTGGTACTACGATTCGGCATGGTCCGCAGCCCCCAGAGTATGGATTCTGGCTCCTCTACCTAGTGCGTGTTAGACTCCGTTAAGGAGCGTACTAATCTGGGTTTAATGCCGCTCATTATAAGACCGTTTGCTCGCTCGACTTGACCGTTGGTTTGTGGGTGATAGACTGAAGCGTAATCGAGCTTGATGCCCATTTTGCTGCACTAGAGTTTTACCTCGTCGGCCGTGAAGTTCGTGCCATTATTAGTGATGATGCTGTGGGGGACGCCATAACGGTGTACAACCCCGGATATGAAGTCTATCACTGGTCCAGATTTGGCTGTTTTAACAGGTTTGGCCTCTATCCATTTGGTGAATTTATCCACCATGACCAATAAGTATTTTTTTTCTTGTGGGTTCCCCCTTTAAGGGGTCCAACCATGTCAAGCCCCCAGACCGCAAAGGGCCATGTAATGGGGATTGTTTGGAGGGCGGTGGGTAGCATGTGGCTTTCATTTGCAAAGAGCTGGCAACCGGCGCAACGTTGGACCAAGTCCTGTGCATCTGCCCGGCCGTTGGCCAATAGAATCCTGTACGGAAGGCCTTACTTACAAGAGCCCGGGCTGCGGCGTGATGACCGCCGAGTCCAGCCTGAATTTCTGCCAAAAGATTCCGCCCTTCCAGTTCGGAGATGCACCTTTGAAGGACTCCGGTAGTACTTTTTTTGTACAATTCTCCCTCATGGACCCTGTAGGCCTTGGATCACCGCACTATGCAGCGTGCCTCATTTTGGTCCTCCGGAAGTTCATGTCTAGTTAGGTAGGCCAGGAATGGTTCAGTCCACGGGGCAATAATGGCCATTATTTCATGGGCTGAAGGTGTTATTTCGGTGATGGAGCCTCCGATTGTGTCAGAGAGTTCGGTATCGGGTATTTTGGCCGGGTCCGGACTGTTGTTACCGGTGTCCCCTTCCCATACTACGGATGGTTTAAACAACCTTTCCAAAAATATGTTAGGGGGACTGCATCGCGTTTGGCGCTGATGTGGGCGAGGATATCCGCCGCCTGATTGTTTTCCCGAGCCACATGGTGAAATTCGAGCCCCTCGAACCGAGCTGACATTTTTAGGACGGCGTTTCGATAGGCCGCCATTTTCGGATCCTTGGCGTCAAAGTCTCCATTTATTTGGGATATTGCGAGGTTTGAATCCCCACGCACCTCCAAACGTTGAATGCCCATGGAGACTACCATCCGAAGACCATGCAACACAGCATCGTATTCGGCTGCATTCTTGGAGTCTGTATACAATATTTGCAGCACGTACTAAACGGTATCTCCGGTTGGGGACGTCAGGACGACGCCAGCCCCTAGACCAGCCAGCATTTTAGAACCGTCGAAGTGCATGATCCAATTGGAGTATGCGTCGTACTCTTTAGGGAGTTCGGCCTCCGTTCATTCGGCGACGAAGTCGGCCAATACTTGCGACTTGATGGCTCGTCGAGGTCTGTATGTTATGTGGAACAGGAGGAGCTCAATGGCCCATTTGGCAATCCGGCCCGTAGCGTCGCGGTTGTTTATAATATCATTAAGTGGCACTTCCGAGGCTACTGTAATCGAACACTCTTGAAAGTAGTGTCGCAGCTTCCGGGATGCCATGAATACCGCATAGGCTATCTTTTGATAATGTGGGTACCGTGATTTGCATAGAGTGAGGACAGTGGATACATAGTATACCGACTTTTAAAGAGGGAATTTGTGTCCGTCTGCTTCTTGTTCGACGACGAGCACTACGCTAACAACTTGATGAGTTGCCGCAATGTACAACAACATTGGTTGGCCGATGTTTGGCGCGGCCAGGATTGGTTGCCAAAATGGCCTTTATTTCTTCCAGTCCGGCTGTGGCCGCGTCCATCCACTTGAAGTGTTCGGTGCGCCGAAGGAGGCGATAAAGGGGTAAAGCCTTTTCTCCTAAGCGGGAGATAAAGCGGCTTAGAGCTGCCATGCATCCAGTTAACTTCTGGATTTGTTTGAGATCTGTTGGGGTAGCCAACTGTGACAAATCTCGGATTTTGGCCGGATTAGCTTCAATACCTCTACTGGAGACAATGAAACCTAGGAGCTTTCTGGCTGGTACGCTGAAAACGCATTTTTCCAGATTGAGCTTGATGTCGTATGTTCGGAGGTTGTCGAATGTGAGCCTCAAGTCGTCTATCAAAGAGTCGACGTGTTTGGTTTTGACGACCACATCGTCTACGTATGCCTCTACTGTTTTGCCGATTTGTTTCTCCAGAGATGTCTGAATCATGCGCTGATATGTTGCGCCGGCTTTTTGAGCCCAAAAGGCATTGTGTTAAAACAGAAGGGGCCATATGGTGTGATGAATGCCGTTGCGGCTTGGTCGGACTTCGCCATCTTTATTTGGTGGTAACCGGAGTATGCGTCGAGGAAACACAATGACTCGTGTCCTGTGGTAGCATCAATGATTTGATTGATGCGTGGGAGGGGGAAGGGATCCTTTGGGCAAGCTTTATTGAGGTCTTTGAAATCGACATAAAGGCGCCAGGATTTGTCCTTCTTTGGTACCATCACCAGGTTTGCTAGCCAGTCTGGGTGTTTTATTTCTCTGATGAATCTGGCCTCCAATAACTTGGCTAGTTCCTCTCCCATGGCCTGTCTCTTAGGTTCGGAGAAACGCCGAAGAGCTTGCTTGACCGGCTTGAATCCCTTTAGGATATTGAGGCTATGCTTGGCTAGCCTGCGTGGGATTCCTAGCATGTCTGAGGGATGCCATGCGAATATGTCCCAGTTCTTACGCAGGAACTCTCGTAGTGCGGCGTCCACAGTGGGTGAGGGAGTCCTGGATTAGGGGGTGTCTGGATAGCCGGACTATAACCTTTGGCCGGACTCTTCGACTATGAAGATACAAGATTGAAGACTTTATCCCGTGTCCGGATGGGACTTTCCTTGGCGTGGAAGGCAAGCTTGGCAATACGGATATGTAGATCTCCTCCCATTGTAACCGACTCTGTGTAACCCTAGCCCTCTCCGGTGTCTATATAAACTGGAGGGTTTTAGTCCATAGGACGAACAACAATCATACCATAGGCTAGCTTCTAGGGTTTAGCCTCTCTGATCTCATGGTAGATCTACTCTTGTACTACCCGTATCATCAATATTAATCAAGCAGGACGTAGGGTTTTACCTCCATCAAGAGGGCCCGAACCTGGGTAAAACATTGTGTCCCCTGCCTCCTGTTACCATCTGGCCTAGACGCACAGTTCGGGACCCCCTACCCGAGATCCGCCGGTTTTGACACCGACATTGGTGCTTTCATTGAGAGTTCCTCTGTGTCGTCGCCATTAGGCTTGATGGCTCCTACTATCATCGATAGTGATGCAGTCCAGGGTGAGACTTTTCTCCCAGACAGATCTTCATGTTCGGCGGCTTTGCATTGCGGGCCAATTCGCTTGGCCATCTGGAGCAGATTGAAAGTTATGCCCCTGGCCACCAGGTCAGGTTTGGAAGCTTAAACTACACGACCGATATCCGTGGAGATTTGATCTTCGACGGATTCGAGCCTCTGCCTTGTGCGCCACGCGGTCACGATGAGTATGACTTAGCTCTCCCATCGGACAATGTTAAGGAGATCACACCGGCAACCACTCCGACCCTCAATTCGGAGCCAGTTGCGCCTTCCGCGGACGGGTGGATGGACCCCACCACGGAGGCCTTACCCTCAGCGGCGATCGAGCCGAACATTGACCTTACCTTGCACGAGAGCCGTGTTGTTAAACTGCCGGATCCTTCTCCGGCCACGGACTCCGAACCGCCTGCACCCGTTCCTATCGAATCTGATTGGGCGCCGATCATGGAATTTACCTCCGTGGATATTTTCCAGCACTTGCCCTTTGGCGACATACTGAACTCGTTAAGGTCTCTCTCCTTATCAGGAGGATCCTGTTCGAACTATGTCCGGTAGGACTGGGATGTGGACGACGAAGAAATTCGCGACCCACCCACCACCCACTTAGTAGCCACTGTCGATGACTTAACCGACATGCTCGACTTCGACTCCGAAAACATCGACGGTATGGACGATGATGCGAGTGACAAAGAGGAACCACTGCCCATAGGGCACTGGACGTCCACCTCATCACATGATGTATACATGGTGGACACACCAAAGGAAAATGATGACAAGGAACGGAAGGACGCAACAAAGGGTTGTCCCCTCGAGAAGCAGTCAAAGCGGCGACGTAAGCGCCGCCCCAAATCCCGCCTTGACAGAAATAATGATCATATAGACCCAGCGTTAGAGCAGGGCGAACCACTGCCGGACCACGGCAACGCGGAGAATCAAACCGAACAAACCAACTCTGTCAAGGATAATAGTCTGGAGGACATAACACCGGACAGACGCCCGGAGCAACAAAATGCCCATCAAAGGCTTGTTGCCACCGCGAGGAGTCTAAAAAGGCAGAAGCAAAGGCTCAAGGCGGCGCAAGACACACTCCAAATCAGATGGAGTAAAGTACTCAACACAGCAGTGAAGTATGGCGGTAATCGCCTCACCAAGAGCTACCCGAAGCAGAAGTTGCTACCTGAATTTGATGAGGAGGCCTTAGATCCCCCGCAACCAAAAATTAAAACGGCCACCCGGCCTGATAGACGACCTCACGGCCAACATGGAGCGGCAAGCAACGCCGCACAGAAGCCAATATGCGATCCACGCAAGTGCTCGCATCAAAAGGACGGAGCAACTAGATCCATCTATGGACCGCGCAAGTGCACTCCAGCACACGATGCAACACACCAAACATCCGAACACCATGGCACGCCCAGATACAGGGGCGCCGCACACCCCCTATGTTTCACCGATGAGGTGCTGGACCATGAATTTCCAAAGGGATTCAAACCCGTAAACATAGAGGCATACGACGGAACAACAGACCCTGAGGTATGGATTGAGGACTATATCCTCCACATCCATATAGCTCGAGGAGACGATCTCCACGCCATTAAATACTTACCCTTCAAACTCAAAGGGCCAGCTCGGCACTGGCTTAAAAGCCTCCCCGAAAACTCCATTGGAAGCTGGGAAGAGCTCGAAGACGCTTTTCGGGCAAATTTTTAAGGGACTTATGTCCGACCTCCGGACGCGGACGATTTGAGTCATATAACTCAACAGCCTGGAGAGTCAGCCCAAAAGCTTTGGAACAGGTTTCTTACTAAAAAGAACCAAATAGTCGACTGTCCGGACGCTGAAGCCTTGGCAGCTTTTTAGCATAGCGTCCGTGACGAATGGCTTGCCAGACACCTCGGCCAAGAAAAGCCGAGAACAATGGCAGCATTAACAAGCCTCATGACCCGATTTTGCGCGGGTGAGGATAGCTGGCTAGCCAGATGCAGCACCAGCGACCCCAGTACATCCGAAGCTAGAGATGGAAACGGGAAATCACGGCACAACAACAATAACAAACACTGGAATAAAGAAGACAGCACGAAGAGCACGGCAGTAAACGCTGGATTCAAAAGCTCTCAGCCAAGTCAGCAAAAGCCGCCCTCTAAAGGCGCCAGAGACAAACTGTCCAGCCTAAACAAAATTCTGGACCAAATATGTCAGATCCATAGCACGCCTGGTAAACCCGCTAATCATACCCATAGAGAATGTTGGGTCTTCAAGCAGTCCGGCAAGCTCAACGCCGTACACAAGGGGGAGGATACACCAAGCGAAGACGAGGATGAGCCTCTCAAGCAAGACACTGGGGAACAAAAAAAGTTTCCACTAGAAGTCAAAATAGTCAACGTGTTACATGTGATCAAGGGAAGAAAAGCGGCACTCCCAGAGAGACATGCCCAAGGGCCTATCACAGCGAAGTCCTACCACTGGTCGTCTCAAATGATCACTTTCGACCATCATGATTACTCAGCAAGTATCCGGCGTGCAGGATGGGCTGCCCTGGTATTAGACCCAATAATTAACGGATACCACTTTACACGAGTCCTGATGGACGGTGGCAGCAGTTTAAACCTGATATACCAGGATACAATCCGCGCAATGGGGATAGACCCAACAAAAATCCGCCATAGCAACACTACCTTTAAAGGAGTAACGCCAGGCCCAGGGGCTCACTTCACGGGCTCCTTGCTACTAAAAGTTATATTTGGCTTCCCCGATAACTTCCGTAGCGAACATTTAACCTTCCACATTGCTCCGTTCCAAAGTGGTTATCAAGCACTACTTGGAGGCGAAGCTTTTGCTAGCTTTAATGCAATACCGATTACACTTCCCTCACACTCAAGATGCCCGGTCCACGTGGCATCATTACAGTGAACGGAAATATTAAGCGATCTTTGCGCGCCGAAAAGAATGCGATTGCCTTAGCAGCCGCACACTAAAAATGGCCTCACCAACTAAAGCATTCGATAGGTCGTCAAGACCACGGACACGGTTAGATGAGTCCGGCGCAGCTATATGTAATTCATACCGGATTGAGGGCCACACCCCTATTACAAATACAAGGGGCTCAACACGCACAGACAAGTGGCAATTTTTTACTCATTTTTTATACATGGTTTCTTTAAAAAACCACCTTTTTGCACGACAACTTTTTCACCTAAGTTCCTCTCTTTTACAGATGACCATCGTGCTACACCCGTCCAGGATACGGCACAACGGAGACACAGCCGCAGACGTGCAGCAGGGACTCGCTCCAAGGATTTTTTTAGATTAAGACCCTGCGTAAACCTTTTTTACTGTCTCTTGTTGATACACATCCCTTGAATTCTCAGCACAATTGAGAAGGATGCTGACGTCTTGGCATGTGGCCACGTCAGAACAATGCACGTACCTGGACACAAGGGGCTTCTTACAAAGGGCACTATTTAGGCCCGGTTTATACCATAAAGACCGAATACCTTAGGGAGTGTTCGGCCTCGCGAGTTCGGCCTTATATGCATCAGCTCCGAATCATTGTCTTTGGTCAAATGTTGGGTTTGCCCGGCTCCTGTGTTTTGGTGCCTTACGTTCCGCTTTATCAGCTAAGGCAGCACCAAGAGAACTACTGCGATTGTGCCCTGGTTCATCCGGACGGGCACCTTAGTAGAGAAAGCCGAAAACTGACTGTCATGATATAGCGTGAGACTGGTCAACCACTCAATGACCTATCGGAATGTTAGAATTCCTCCGCCTTAACGAAGGGCCGTTTTCCGGCCAGGCATGTACGCACCCCGAGATCGGGAGAGTGCGGAGCCACCAGGGGCTATCTAGTAGCCCCACTGTCAAACTCCTATGGCTAAGTGAAAGTGTTAAAGCATTATAGTCCGGTTGCCTCGTTCGCTGCGCTATCACCTCCTTAATAGGACCAAGACATTGGGTTAAGTGTGAACACACGTCTTCTGCGAACACCTCCGCATTATATGCGTGGGGGCTGAAGCCGACGACTGCAATCTTTCAGGTTATACACATGTATACATAAACGGCCGCACAGGAGACATCATATTACTTTCAGGCAAAAGTATAAACACAACCTTAATAAATTTCATAAAAACATTGTGTTTACAATGGGAATACATATCACTCAAACATAATATTCTTCGAGCACTGGGCCTCTATCAAACGAGCACCCTCGAGAACCTCTTCGAAATAGTGCTCGGCAGCCACTCGGCCTATGCCCGAACCCTGCACCGCAACAGTGGTAGCATCCATCTCCGCCCAGTATGCTTTAACACGGGCAAAGGCCATCCACGAGCCTTCTATGCACGCCGACCTCTTCATCGCATTGATGCGCGGCACCGCACCAAGGAACTGCTGCACTAAGCTGAAATAGCTGTTCGGCTTCGGCTTCTCCAGCCACAAATGATCTACGACGGACCTCATGGCAAGTCCGGACAACCTATTAAGTTGGGCCCATTCGGCTAGTTGATCAGTCAAGGGAAGCGAACGCTCTGGAGCGTTAAATTGCAACCAGAACAGCTTGTCCACTTCACGATCTGTCTGATCTCGGAAGTATTCGACCGCATCAACGGCGCTTGCTGCCAAGTCCATATATGCATCTGCCGAACTCCATAGCCGATCCAGAGGGGCATACCGCGGATCTCCGAACTTCCTCTGCAGCAGAAAGGGCTTCCCAGCCGCAATATCCCCAGGTTCGCACAGCTCCTCCTTCTTCGCCCTCATAGCAAAGCGAGTGTCTTTGGTCACCTCGTGGCCTTTTCAACATCCGCTGCCTTCACCCGGTTCTCCTTTTCAAGGAACTGGGAACGGTCGGCAGTGTCTTTTAATTCTACGGCCATCTTGGCCATCTTCTCTTTGCTTTCGCAATGCACGGCCTTCTCGGCTCTTAACTCTTCGGCCGCCTTCAAAGCAGCCGCATTACTAACCCTCGCTTGTTCCTTGGCTCGGGCGAGTTCTGCCCGAAGGGTCTCCACGGTGGCAGCTCCGTCTGCAGTCACAACATATTAAAGATACTGGCATCATGCTGCTCTTATTATGTGACATTCACCAGAAAACATTACTTACCATGTGATACGTCAAGCCGCTTGTTAACAAGCTCAATGTCGGCGTCTGCCGCATCCAGTTGCCGCTTTAATTCGGCAAACTCACTAGTCCGGCTAGCCACCCGAGCTTCCACCACCTGCACGTAAAGGTAGTATGGTTATTGCCTGGGACTATGATCCTCTGTTCGCCGCTGTTCTCGACGACAACCAGAGTCTCGGGGGCTACTATCTACACAGGGCACCTAACATATGCGGTACTATCAAATATCATTTCACGTACCTGAAAGCCTGTCAGTAGACTCGTAAAGGCTTCATGTAATCCGCTTTTGGCGGACGAAATTCTTTCCATCACCATACCCATTAGCGTACGGTGTTCTTCTGAGATGGCCGCTCGCTCCAACAGCTCCCTCGGAACATCCGACCGCATACCAGACGATGCCGGACTCTTTTGTTTGCTCTCTTCGAGAGCCGGACATTGGGGACTTTGGGTGACTATGGGATTATCTTCTGGCCTCACTGGATCCGGAGAGGCCCTCCATGATGACACTTCGGGGTCGCCCGCTTCTTGAGCGGAGGAGTCCGGGGGAGGCGTTTCGCTCTCCATCATCTCCGGAAGAAGATCCCCCGAAGATGAGCTCAGCTGAGAAGGGCTAAGACCCGAACTGCATGATATATGTGGCGGTTATTCTCCTCAGAGGAAAGGTAGTATACCTTCACTATTAAAGTATTTTTTGAATCACTTACGACTCGTTGGAGGACTGATCCTCCCGCGGACTTTGTGCGGCAAGAGCACCCCTCGAGGCAGGACCCTCTGTTGGAGACTTCTTCTCTCGTTTGGAGGCCTCGGCTTCCAGATCCTCAGAAGCAGTCCTCTTCCTCCCCCGATTATCCTCCTTTATGGAGGTGCTCATTCCCTCGGTTGGAACTGGCAGCGATGGGGGCCCGCTTTCGCTCATATTATTCCCCCCTGTATCTTCCTTCAAGGGCTCCGGGCAAGGTGCGAGCTCGAGCATCTTTTCCAGCACCGGATTTTCCAAACCCTCAGGGAGGGGGGCCGAACACCGAATCATCTTCGCTTTTGTTAGCCAGTCCTGGTCAAAGAGCGAGTTCTCAGAGATGACATCATTATGAATAAAAGACGGTATGTTCGGCTAGAGGATTACTTACTTGTTCGGCGGCGCGGTTACTGCTCAGGCCCACGTCCTCAGTAGTATCCGGACACTCTATTTGAGGTCCGAAGAATGACTTGTACATTTCCTCGTGCGTCAGGCCGGGGAAACTTTGAATAGCACATGGTCCTTCTGGGTTGAACTCCCATAAGTAAAGGGGCCGGCGTTTGCAGGGCTAGACTCGACGAACCAACATAACTTGCACTACCACAACCAAATTAAAATCTCCCTCGAAGAGATCTTGAATGCGGCTTTGCAGTATAGGCACGTCATTGGCTGGACCCCAGCTCAGTCCTCTGCTAATCCATGACATTAGTTGTGATGGGGGGCCCGAGCAGAAAGAGGGGGCAGCCGCCCACTTGGCACTTCTGGGAGCCGTGATGTAAAACCACTCCCGTTGCCATAATCCGGACACCTCTAGAAAGGAACCTTTCGGCCACGGAGCTCCTGCCATCTTGCTTATTGACGCGCCTCCGCACGCTGCATGTTGCCCCTCGATCATCTTCGGCTTCACTTCAAAGGTCTTGAGCCACATGCCAAAGTGAGGGGTAATGTGGAGGAAGGCCTCACACATGACAATAAATGTCGAGATGTGGTGAAAGGAGTCCGGAGCTAGATCGTGGAAATCTAGCCCATAATAGAACATCAAACCCCTGACGAAGGGATCCAGAGTGAGGCCTAGGCCTCGGAGGAAGTGGGAGATGAACACGACGTTCTCGTTGGGTTCGGGAGTGGGGACGACCTGCCCTCGAGCAGGCAGCCGATGCGAAACCTCGGCGGTCAGGTATCTGGCCTCCCTCAACTTCTTGATATCCTCTTCCGTGACGGAGGAGGGCATCCATCGGCCTTGAAGGCTGGATCCAGACATGATTGAAGATCCGGAGCACCTGACCTGGGCTTTGGGTGTTAGAACTCGAGGCGGGGGAGGGGTTCGATTGAGCACGAGAGGGAAAAAGCGAAAACCTTATCCCTTTATAAAGAGGGTGAATATCAAGCGTCCTCTCCGTAGCCGTTTGGGACTTGCCTATAATCTAGGGTCCAAGACACGGTTGGGTTACCCACGACCGTATTAATGAGAATCCCGTAATTGGGGGAACACGATCTCTGCTTTGACAAGACGTGTCAAGAAACCGCCTCGCGTTATGTGTGGAGCTGGTTGAAGAAAAACGGTTCGAATAAGCACCGGGCCATGGCATAATGTCATGTTGCCAAAACGTGTCAGCAGATTAAGATTTGTGTAAATATTATTCTCTCTACGACAGTATGTGGAACTTATTTTGCAGAGCCGGACACTATCCTTGTGTTCAAAATCTTCTATGAAGTATTCGGAGGAGGAACCCGCCTTGCAATGCCGAAGACAATCTGCGCGCTGGACTCGTTGTCATTGAAGCCTGGTTTAGGGGCTACTGAGGGAGTCCTGGATTAGGGGGTGTCTGGATAGCCGGACTATAACCTTTCACCGGACTCTTGGACTATGAAGATACAAGATTGAAGACTTCGTCCCGTGTCCGGATGGGACTTTCCTTGGCGTGGGAGGCAAGCTTGGCAATACGGATATGTAGATCTCCTCCCATTGTAACCGACTCTGTGTAACCCTAGCCCTCTCCGGTGTCTATATAAACCGGAGGGTTTTAGTCCATAGGACGAACAACAATCATACCATAGGCTAGCTTCTAGGGTTTAGCCTCTCTGATCTCGTGGTAGATCTACTCTTGTACTACCCATATCATCAATATTAATCAAGCAGGACGTAGGGTTTTACCTCCATCAAGAGGGCCCGAACCTGGGTAAAACATTGTGTCCCCTGCCTCCTATTACCATCTGGCCTAGATGCACAGTTCGGGACCCCCTACCCGAGATCCGCCGGTTTTGACACCGACAGCGGGTTTTAACTGTGCCCCGATGGAGGCTGTTTTTGTAGGGTTCGTTGGGTGGACTTGGAATTTGACTATTTCATCCGCTGGTTTAAAAGAGGTGGACTTGGATCTCTTGTCGAGTATCACGTCGTCCCTGACCACCATGGAGCGTAGCGTGGTTAATTCCTCGGCCGAGAGGGCTTCGGATAATGCCTCAAGGGCCAGTGCGGCTGTTTTGTTTTCGGCACGGAGTGCTGTGTCCGGATCACTGGTGAGAGTGATGATTCTGTTGGGCCCGGGCATTTTGAGCTTCATGTACCCGTAATGGGGTACGGCTTGGAAGATTGTGAACGCCTCCTGTCCTAAAAGAGCGTGATAACCACTGCTGAACGGGGCCACTTGGAATGTAATTTCTTCGGACATGTAATTATCCGGCGTGCCGAATACCACATCTAGTGTGATTTTCCTAGCGCAGCGTGCTTCCCGACTAGGGATGATTCCTCTAAAGGTTGTGCTACTTTGCTCAATGCGGTTCTAGTCTATTTCCATCTTTTGAAGAGTTTCCTCATAGATGAGGTTTAATCCGCTGCCGCCGTCCATGAGTACTTTGGTGAGTCGAAAGCCGTCCACGATTGGACTAAGGACCAGTGCGGCTGGTGCTCGGGCCGTTCGGAATTTAGGTTTGTCTCTGGCATTGAAGGTAATAGTCGTGTCACTCCATGGATTTATTGCTGCTACGTGGCAAATTTCGACCATGTTGCGGAGTGTTCGCTTGCGCCTATTATTTGACGCGAAGGTCTCGAAGACCGTTAACACCGTATTGTTATCCACGAGATGGTGCTCTGTGGTATTTGGGAGAAGAAGATCCTCACCACTTTTGGCCACATGCCGGAGTGTCCAACATGCTCTGAGGCTGTGCGTTGGTATTGTATCCACTGTACTATGAATTTTGCAGGGTCCGTTGAGCCATCCCTCCAGTGCGGTTCCATACCCTGTAGAGGGTTTTTTGCTTTTTGGTGGTTGACCCTGGTGTATTGTGATAATGCACCCTTTTGTTTTGGACTGGGTTTGTATTCAGGGCCGGATTATCCCAAAAGTGTATTTCGGTTCTCCAGGCACTTTCCATCGCACAGTACTTTGTACTATGGATGCCAAGTCAGCGAAGCGTGTTATCTCACGGTGTTTTATGGCCTTAAGGATTCCCTTGTCTGTGCAATTATTGCAGAAAAATAGGATTGCGTCTTCCTCGTGACAGTCCTTAACCTTGTTCATCGCAAGGAGGAATCTGGCCCAATAGTGATGTATTGTTTCCTGGGGCTCTTGCCTGATGTGGGAAAGATCGTTTATGTTTGGGTGGGTGGGTGGAATTGAATCCGAACCCTCACCTGATCTGGGATCCAGGGGCCGAGGAATTTCCAGTTTTGGAAGTTCCGGTTCAGGGGTGTGACCCGATAATCCTGGCCCACTGCCTGACTCTAAATTCAGGGATCGGGTGTTGTCCTCCCGCGAACGGGCATCCGGCTCAGAGAGCTCGGGAATTCGGACATAGTTGGTCCTCAAGATGGAGGAAAGGTCGCCACATTGTTCCTCCACCACTACAACATGATGGGTGACCGGTGGAGAGTTAATCTTCCTTTGATCGGGTTTAAGCCCAATCCGATCATAGTCTGTAGCGACTCCCAAGGCGGCGATGCGATCCAAGAGCTCATTTAAGGAGGTGAGCTCCATTGGATCCATCTGTTCGGCGAGTGCCGATTTGACATGGAGGATATTTTCGATGACCCGAGAAGTCATCGTCGGCGCGGCGGCCGAACAGGCGGTCATGATGAAACCGCATAGCCAGAGAGTTTGGCCGACAGCCAAAGTCTCCACGACAGTAGTACCGTTTTTAAAGACGAGACGAGACATCCTTCCTTCTGGTGACGGCACAGAGGAACTCTCAATGAAAGCACCAATGTCGGTGTCAAAATCGGCGGATCTCGGGTAGGGGGTCCCGAACTGTGCGTCTAGGCGGATGGTAACAGGAGGCAGGGGACACGAAGTTTTACCCAGTTTCGGGCCCTCTTGATGGAGGTAAAACCCTACGTCCTGCTTGATTAATATTGATGATATGGGTAGTACAAGAGTAGATCTACCACGAGATCAGAGAGGCTAAACCCTAGAAGCTAGCCTATGGTATGATTGTGCGTAGTCCTACTGACTAAAACCCTCCGGTTTATATAGACACCGGAGAGGGCTAGGGTTACACAAGGTCGGTTACAAAGGAGGAGATATGCATATCCGTATTGCCTAGCTTGCCTTCCACGCCAAGTAGAGTCCCATCCGGACATGAGACGAAGTCTTCAATCTTGTATCTTCATAGTCTAACAGTCCGGCCAAAGAATATAGTCCGGCTGTCCGGAGACCCCCTAATCCAGGACTCCCTCAGTCACTAATATCAGAGAACAAGCGAAGAGATTATGGTAGGGTACGAAACCACCTCAAAGTTATCATTTCTGATCGATCTATTCAAGAGTCTGTAGTAAAATAACACGAAGCTATTCTTTTCGTTCAATCTATCATAGAGTTCGTACTAGAATAACACCTTAAGACACAGATCAACCAAAACCCTAATGTCACCTAGATACTCCAATGTCACCTCAAGTATCCGTGGGTATGATTATACGATATGCATCACACAATCTCAGATTCATCTATTCAACCAACACAAAAACTTTAAAGAGTGCCCCAAAGTTTCTATCGAAGAGTCAAGACGAAAGCATGTGCCAACCCCTATGCATAAGTTCACAAGGTCACGGAACTCCCAAGTTGATCACCAAAACATACATCAAGTGGATCACGTGATATCCCATTGTCACCATAGATAAGCACATGCAAGACATACATCAAGTGTTCTCAAATCCTTAAGACTCAATCTGATAAGACAACTTCAAAGGGAAAACTCAATTCATCACAAGAGAGTACAGGGGGAGAAACATCATAAGATCCAACTATAATAGCAAAGCTCGCGATACATCAAGATCGTGCCAACTCAAGAACACGAGAGAGAGAGAGAGAGAGAGAGAGATCAAACACATAGCTACTGGTACATACCCTCAGCCCCGAGGGTGGACTACTCCCTCCTCATCATGGAGAGCGCCGGGATGATGAAGATGGCCACCGGAGAGGGATTCCCCCCTCCGACAGGGTGCCGGAACGGGTCTAGATTTGTTTTCGATGGCTACGGAGACTTCTGGCGGCGGAACTCCCGATCTATTCTGTTCCCCGATGTTTTAGGGATATGGACATATATAGGCGAAAGAAGTCGGTCAGGGGAGCCACGAGGGGCCCACGAGGGTGGGGGGCGCCCAGGGGGTAGGGCGCGCCTCCCTGCCTCGTGGCCACCTCGAAGCTTCCCAAACGTCTACTCCAAGTCTCCTGGATTGCTTTCGTTCCAAAAATAACTCTCCTGAAGGTTTCATTCCGTTTGGACTCCGTTTGATATTCTTTTTCTTTGAAACACTAAAATAGGCAAGAAAACAACAATTTGGGCTGGGCCTCCAGGAAATAGGTTAGTCCCAAAAATAATATAAAAGTGTATAATAAAGCCCATAAACATCCAAAACAGATAATATAATAGCATGGAACAATAAAAAAATTATAGATACGTTGGAGACATATCACTCCGTGGCGTTCAAAATGTCTTTGAAGCCCCGATTCTAAGCCGTAAAGCATGGTGCACTAAACTATCAAGTAGTCATCATATCAAACTCGCCAAACATTCATAACGTCTGCATCTGCTCCTGCAATCAGTCTGTCACCTAGCGGTGCATCAAGGACATAATTCTTCTGTGCAATAATGAGGATAATCCTCATATCACGGATCCAATCCGCATCATTGCTACTAACATCTTCCAACTTAGTTTTTCTTTAGGAACATATCAAAATAAACGGGGAGCTACGTAGCGAGCTATTGATCTACAACATAGTTATGCAAATACTATCAGGACTAAGTTCATGATAAATTTAAGTTCAATTAATCATATTACTTAAGAACTCCCACTTAGATAGATATCCCTCTAATCATCTAAGTGATTACGTGATCCAAATCAACTAAAACATAACCGATCATCACGTGAAATGGAGTAGTTTTCAATGGTGAACATCACTATGTTGATCATATCTACTATATGATTCACGCTCGACCTTTCGGTCTGAGTGTTCCGAGGCCATATCTGTTATATGCTAGTCTCGTCAAGTTTAACCTGAGTATTCTGCGTGTGCAACTGTTTTGCACCCGTTGTATTTGAACGTAGAGCCTATCACACCCGATCATCACGTGGTGTCTCGGCACGACGAACTTTTGCAACGGTGCATACTCAGGAAGAACACTTGTACCTTGAAATTTTTAGTGAGAGATCATCTTATAATGCTACCGCCCAACTAAGCAAAATAAGATGCATAAAGGATAAACATCACATGCAATCAAAATATGTGACATGATATGGCCATCATCATCTTGTGCCTTTGGTCTCCATCTCCAAGGTACCGTCATGATCTCTATCGTCACCAACATGACACCATGATCTCCATCATCTTGATCTCTATCAATGTGTCGTCACATGGTCGTCTCGCCAACTATTGCTCTTGCAACTATTGCTATCGCATAGCGATAAAGTAAAACAATTGTTTGGCGCTTGCATCTTATGCAATATAGAGACAACCATAAGGCTTCTGCCGGTTGCCGATAACTTCAACAAAACATGATCATCTCATACAACAACTTATATCTCATCATGTCTTGACCATATCGCATCACAACAAGCTCTGCAAAAACAAATTAGACGTCCTCTACTTTATTGTTGCAAGTTTTACGTGGCTGCTACGGGCTGAGCAAGAACCATTCTTACCTATGCATCAAAACCACAACGATAGTTCGTCAAGTTAGTGTTGTTTTAACCTTCAACAAGGACCAGGCGTAGTCACACTCGGTTCAACTAAAGTTGGAGAAACTGACACCTGCCAGCCACCTGTGTGCAAAGCACGTCGGTAGAACCAGTCTCGCGTAAGCATACGCGTAATGTCGGTCTGGGCCGCTTCATCCAACAATACCGCCGAACCAAAGTATGACATGCTGGTAAGTAGTATGACTTGTATCGCCCACAACTCACTTGTGTTCTACTCATGCATATAACATATACGCATAAACCTGGCTCGGATGCCACTGTTGGGGAACGTAGTAATTTCAAAAAAAATTCCTACGCACACACAAGATCATGGTGATGCATAGCAACGAGAGGGGAGAGTGTCGTACACGTACCCTCGTAGACCGTTAAGCGGAAGCGTTATGACAAAGCGGTTGATGTAGTCGTACGTCTTCACAATCGACCAATCCTCAGTACCGAACGTACGGCACCTCTGCGTTCAGCACACGTTCAGCTTGGTGACGTCCCGCAAACTCACGATCCAGTAGAGCTCGAGGGAGAGTTTTGTCAGCACGATGGCATGGTGACGATGTTGATGAAGCTACCGACGCAGGGCTTCGCCTAAGCACCGCTACGATATGACCAAGGTGGATTATGGTGGAGGAAGGCACCGCACGCGGCTGGGAGAGATCAATGATCAACTTGTGTGTTCTAGGGTGCCCCCTGCCCCCGTATATAAAGGAGCAAGGGGGAGGCCGGCCGGCCCTGTAGGGCGCGCCAGGAGGAGGAATCCTCCTCCTAGTAGGAGTAGGACCTTTCCTACTCCTACTAGGAGGAGGAAAGGAAGGGGGTAGGGGAGAAGGAAGGAGAGGGAGGAAAGGAGGAAAGGGGGCCGGCCCCCTAGTCCAATTCGGTTTGGGCTAGGGGGGCCACGCGCCCTGCCTCCTCTCTTCCACCACTTGGCCCATGAGGCTCAATACTTCTTCCTCGTATTCCCGTAACTCCCCGGTACTTCGAAAAATACCCGAATCACTCAGAACCTTTCCGGTGTCCGAATATAGTCGTCCAATATATCGATCTTTACGTCTCGACCATTTCGAGACTCCTCGTCATGTCCCTGACCTCATTCGGGACTCCGAACTACCTTCGGTACATCAAATCACATAAACTCATAATACCGATCGTCACCGAACGTTAAGCATGCGGACCCTACGAGTTTGAGAACTATGTAGACATGATCAAGACATGTCTCCGGTCAATAACCAATAGCGGAACCTAGATGTTCATATTGGCTCCTACATATCCTACGAAGATCTTTATCAGTCAAACCGCATAACAACATACGTTGTTCCCTTTGTCATCGTTATGTTACTTGCCCGAGATTCGATCGTCGGTATCTCAATACCTAGTTCAATCTCGTTATCGGCAAGTCTCTTTACTCATTCCGCAATGCATCATCTCGTAACTAACTCATTAATCACATTGCTTGCAAGGCTTATAGTGATGTGCATTACCGAGAGGGCCCATAGATACCTTTCCGACAATCAGAGTGACAAATCCTATTCTCGATCTATGCCAACTCAACGAACACCATCGGAGACACCTGTAGAGCACCTTTATAATCACCCAGTTACGTTGTGACGTTTGGTAGCACACAAAGTGTTCTTCCGGTAATCGGGAGTTGCATAATCACATAGCCATAGGAACATGTATAAGTCATGAAGAAAGCAATAGCAGTAAACTAAACGATCAAGTGCTAAGCTAACGGAATGAGTCATGTCAATCACATCATTCTCCTAATGATGTGATCCCGTTTATCAAATGACAACTCATGTCTATGGTTAGGAAACATAACCATCTTTGACCAACGAGCTAGTCAAGTAGAGGCATACTAGTGACACTCTGATTGTCTATGTATTCACACATGTATTATGTTTCCGGTTAATACAATTCTAGCATGAATAATAAACATTTATCATGAAATAAGGAAATAAATAATAACTTTATTATTGCCTCTAGGGCATATTTCCTTCACCAGCTTCTGTCGATAACAGTTCAAACATCTACATCACATGGTTGTAGCTCTACTACTAGTTGGTTTCAGCAAAAATCAGAGGATTGCGAGTCGTCGCCTTTGCCCGCCCTTGCTGCAAAAAACCAACGACTCCAGCATCCCCGTTACCCAGTTGTAGCAAATCGTCGACGATGGTGTCTCGGCTGAGCACGGTTGTAGCAAAAACCATCGACTACAGCATCGCCGGTTGTAGCTAGAAGTTCAAAGGTAGGGGATTGGGAGTAGAGAGAAACATGTGACAACGAGTGGTTGTGCTGCGTTATGGGATAAGACAAAGAAGTGCACGAGGGAACGAGAATGGACAATCTGCACACGGGGGCATCTGCACCCGCTTTTCAAAAATGTACTTTTTACGCGTTTTTAATGTTCCAAAATTCTAAAAAAAAATATGCATACATGTTGGCTAAGGTATGTCCACGGTACAAAGTTTTGTGTAAAAAAGTATTTATGTTTTGTCTCAGCAAAAAGACAAATTTTACTGCTTCTAAATAGCATTTCACGGCACAAAATTTTGTCTTTTTGCACAGGCTACAAAAAAAAAATTGTTGTTCTATGAAACTTTCTACACACACATAGAATATGAAGATGTCCGCGCGCACATTTTTTCAGAATTTGTTGACATTGCAAATTGTGTTTTTCAAAGTGGGTTCATATGTATCCAGGTTCATTCATGCACTTCTCACGAGGGCACACGTGTGTTAGCGAGCGAGGCGTCCGGCGCACCAGATACAAGCGTTTACCAATAGCTTTTGTTCTTTTTTCTTATATATACTGAACCTTGTATCGTTTATTTTCGAAAAATTAATAAAAGATGCAGTCCAGCTGTTTCCTTGGTGAAAAAAAAACCCTGAATAACGCGCACCGTGTAGGCGTGTGAACACAGTGCACGGGCGAAGGCACGGGAGAGGGAATCCAGGCCGTCGATCGCCGCACCGAAGGCTCGCCGAAACGGGCGAGGACACCGCAATAAAATCCCATCCCATCCCCTCCCCAACGGTCGTCTCTCAGCAGTACGCAGCCCCAATCCCGAACCCCCGCAGGTTCAAAAATCAAATCCGCCGCTGCCCAAATCTCACATTCCTCTCTCTCCGTCTCCCGTCTCCTCCCCCAATCTCGTCTCCGCCCTCCGCCCTCCGCCCCCGAAGCCCCCGACTCCCCGACCCGAAGATCTCTGCTCCTCCCGCTCCGCTCCGGCCCCAGATCGCGGCGATGGGAGCGGATCCGGCCGCCTCGCCCCCCTCGCCGGCGGCGTCTCCGTCACGGCAGCCGCGGCAAGGTACGCGACGCGCGGGTCTGGGGTTCCGTCGTATACCGAGGTGTTGGGTTTCTCTTGTTGTCTCATGGCGAGGGTTTTTCTTTCGGCAGGCGAGGAAGAGCTCCGCGCCGTGGAGGACCACCTGAGCCCGAGCCGCCACGCGGATTCGAGCCCTGCGCCGCCGCCGTCGCCCGCGTCCGCCGCGCCGGTGCCCCAGCATCCCGAAGGTACGGTCCTCGGTCCTGTTTGCAAGCAATTGAGCGCTAGGGTTTGTTGGTATCCGTTTCACGGTGCGGGATTTGTCCACAGTGTCAGGCGAGGACGCGGAGCTGGCCAGCGAGGAGGCGGTGGAGGAACAGCCCGCCCTTGAGGAGGGGGTGGTGGAGGCGGAGGCCGCTGTTGCAGGAGGAGATGGGGAGGCTCTCCGCAGCTTCCTGGAGGTGGGGAATTTTGGGTTCTTGCGCTCAGATCTCGTGAATTCCGGCTCCTAACAATTATAAAATCCTGAGCCTTCTCTCCTTTACATCTGGCCCATTGTTTGTGTTCTATGCCAATGATTTCTAGATTTCTTCTTGCAGGAATTCGGGGATCAAGCGGACGATTGTCTTATCCCATCTCCGCGGCTGAAGGGGATCGCAACTCCTGACTGCCCTGCTGCCCTCCAATTCCTAGGTACACATCCAAGCATAATCCTTCCTTATGGATGGATGGTAAAACTTATTTGCTTAATTGCTTGCAGAACATACATTTGATCTTGTTTGTTGTACCTGTAGGGGGGAGGTACAATAGCCTGATGGAGAAGTACAAGCAGCAGGTGGCTAAGTGTGCCGAGGAGTGTGCACCAAGGTTCGATGGCTTGAAGAAGAAGTACACGGCGGAGTGTGCAGAGCGGCGTCGTTTGTACAATGAGCTCATCGAGCTGAGGGGAAACATCAGGGTATTCTGCCGGTGCCGCCCTCTAAGTTCCGATGAGATCTCCCGTGGCTGCTCATCAGTGGTTGAGGTTGATCCGTCCCAGGAGATGGACCTTCAGTTTGTTCCCACGGAAAAAGAGAGGAAGACCTTTAAATTTGACCATGTTTTTGGACCGGCTGATGATCAAGGTATTTACTGTCCTTACTCTGCTTGACATATACCCTAACCTATGTTTCAGATTCATAGTTTTGTGATATGAAATGGAGGTTAATCGCATATCCCACGCAATATGTTGCAGTAATAATTTGATTGAACTAATTGCATATGCATTCCTTCTCTGAATCTATTTTATACTCCCTCTGTAAAGTAGATCTTATATTAGTTCATAGAGGGAGTACATGATTGTACAGTTGAAGGATGTTGAATCTAATGGGTTTTATTCTAATTGTTTCCTTCAGAGGCTGTATTTGCTGAGAGCCTGCCAGTCGTGAGGTCCGTCATGGATGGTTTCAATGTATGCATCTTTGCATATGGGCAAACTGGAACAGGGAAAACCTTCACTATGGAAGGTGTTCCAGAGAATAGGGGTGTTAATTACAGGGCTCTTGAAGAACTGTTCAGGATCTCAGAGGAGAGAAGCTCATCTGTCTCGTACTCATTTGGTGTGAGTATCTTGGAAGTCTATAATGAAAAAATCAGGGACCTTCTTGATGACAACTCTGAACATACATCAAAAAGGTACATCTCCTTTCTTATCATTTATCCTGACTCTCTAGTAAGGATTGGAGCTTAATATCATGTTGCATCTGAAGGTTGGACATAAAGCAAAGTGCTGATGGGGCACAAGAGGTGCCTGGCTTGGTTGAAGCTCCAATTTCTACAATAGATGGTGTGTGGGAGAAACTGGAAGCTGGCGCTAGAAATAGATCTGTTGGATCAACCAGTGTGAATGAACTGAGCAGTCGCTCCCATAGGTATCGTTTCTGCACTTGTATGACACTCGTTCTAATTAATTCAACTCATGATTGACTGTTAACAACTACTCCTAGATTCAAATTAGTATACTTGACATAGTAATGACATTATTTCAGCAATGCGATAATGATATCTGGACTTCTGTTGTACTTTCAGCTTGGTTAGGGTCACCGTTACAAGTGAGCATTTGGTGACTGGGGAAAGGAGCAGAAGCCACATGTGGTTGGTTGACCTTGCTGGAAGTGAGCGCTTGGCTAAAACTGAAGTAGAAGGAGAGAGGCTGAAGGAGGCAAAGTTCATCAACAAGTCACTCTCTGCACTGGGTGATGTTATTGCTGCCCTTGCCTCTAAAAATGCCCACATCCCATATCGGTCAGTCTTATTTATTATCCACATGCTTCAACATCTGCCTTCCTCAGTTACTAAAAGAAGCATACCCTCAGCTGAGTCTTACCACTACTCTTTGCTGTCAAATGTAGGAACTCCAAGCTAACTCATCTGCTCCAAAGCTCGTTAGGTAAGTGACTTTCTAAAAGAGTTGTGCAAGTGCACTGATTTCTATCTAAATGGTTATGATTATGTCTCGTTTTATTGAACTTGCTTATATGCACTGGAATGTCCAAAGACAAAAATGAAGAGATAAAGAGTGTTCACCTTGCATTAACTGTTGCAGGTGGAGATTGCAAGACACTTATGTTTGTGCAGATAAGTCCAAGCTCTACAGATTCAGGAGAAACTTTATGCTCGCTAAATTTTGCTAGTAGAGTTCGAGCTATTGAACATGGCCCTGCTCGTAAACAAGTGGATCCAGCTGAAAACTTCAAGATCAAGCAGATGGTACTTTATTTCTGACCTTGTTGAATAATTATAACATGATTCAGCTATTGTATTAACTGGAAATTGTTCCAGGCCGAAAAGCTCTGCCATGAGGAAAAGGAAAATGCGAAGTTGAACGAAAGCTTGCAACTGATGCAACTCAAGTATGCTTCTCGTGAGAATGTCTTCAGAACTCTTCAAGATAAGGTATGTGGTGCCAACCAGAATTGCTAACTGACAGACTAAAAACCAATTCTTTTTTTTTAAACAAGAAAAAAAAATTCATATATGGAACTAAGTTTTCACATATATGAATTTTGTGCAACAGATAAGGGAGACTGAGCAAGCCTGCAGAACTCATCAGCAGCGGGTAAGTAAGAGATTCAGTTCTGCTTGCTTGAGCAAGCCTGCAGAACTCATCTGCATGTATTTTCCTATGCTGGTCTGTGTTTATGACAGTTCTATTTGTACAGGCTAGAGAGCTGGAGAATGAATTAGCTAATGAGAAGAAGGCTGCGAGGGATACGGGTAAATCGGCGAAGCCATCATTTGCAGCTCCTGTGAGGCAGAGACCACCACTTGCTCCTATGAGGCAGAGACCACCAAGCAACAACATGCCACAACCTTCAGGCCCTTCCAGACTGAGGTTCGCTGGTAAGGGATCTTCAGTTCAGAACAAAGAGAACATCCCTACGACGAACAAAACAACTGTGGACAAGACTGCTGGCAAAGCGCGGCGTGTATCTTTAGTTCCCATGATGCGACAGATCCCTCTCCAGCCTAAGAGGCGATCCTCGATCGCAATCCTACCAAGCGAGAGAGAGCGGATGTCCATATTTCCCGAGAAGAAGGCGATGTCACGACTGTCCCATGTCCAAATGTCAAGAACAGCAAGACCACAGGCTTTTAACTCAATTCCAGAAACACCACAAGCAGCAGTCGACGCAACTCCAGATGTCAGAGGGAAGTTTAGAAGAATGGAGTTCGGCAGCAGCAGCAGGTTCTCAAGCCCTCCAACGCTGTCCATGCGGAAGTCAAGGAACAATATCTCGTCTCCACAGCAGAGGTTGAGGATGCAGTCCGGCTCTGGAAATGCCAGCAAGCTATGCTTCAGCATCCAGAAAAGAGTCGCTCTTGGTTCACCTGCTCCAGCAAGAACGACTTCCATGACGTCTGGTACTGGCATCTTTGATCCAGCTCTGCGTGAACAAATAATGGCTGGGAGATTTGGCAATGCGCAGCGGGTGTTCAACGGCAAGAGGAGAATGTCTGTCCTCTAAGGTGAAGAAGATCGGTTCGGAATGTTGCGACAGCGGTGCGGAACCGGGATGCTGAAGGAATGTGGTGGTACTTTTGCTTCCTCGGAGAAGACCAACCATGGCTGGCTGGGGCTGGGAACTTGTGTTGATAAGAGGACTTGTAACTTGTGTTAGGGTTCTCTTGGCGATGATAAATGTCTACTTTGAGGGTTGTGTATAATTTTATACCCTGACGGGTTGGTTGGTTGGATTAGCCTTTGGCATCAGTCTGGATGCTCTTTCCCTCCTAGAAGCTGCTTGCCTATTATGCTACTTACTGATAAGAAAACTTAGGTTCCAGTTATTCATGACTCAATTATTCTGACTTGAATTTGCTTGCATCTGAACAGTAGTCTGTTGCCTATGGGTTATGTTTCCTTGCTAAGTACTCCCTCCGTTTTAGATACATCCATATTCGAGACAAATAATTCCGAACGGAGGGAGTAATTTGTATCCATGCTACTACTGGTTGCAGCAATCCAGTAGCCAATTTGTTAGTTCTTGGTTCACTTGCCAATCATCACAGATCCTGTTATGCGACTCAATAGAATCAGATGATGCACATGTAAAGAACACAAGCCATCAACAGATCTTTGAAAAGCCAGATTCATCTGCCCACAGGATACTTGGCAACATATAAGTTAAACCCTGGTACTGTCATAGGACAGAATACTGTTTCCCAACTCGGTGGTGCAAATTTAAACAGATGAATGGACTGCTTTACAAGAATAATTTATGTAATCTGAATGCACAAACATTCAGATATACAAGAATAATCAGTAATCAGCAAAACTGTAGGCCCTACATAGCTTGCTCTAGCAAAACTCACTGGCACTACCACTATAGCTTGAATCTTTTCATCCATTGACACAATGAACCTGAACCGGCAATCTCTAGTGAAACCGCTGCATGTTTCTCCAGCTGCAGGCAGCAGCTCCCAAATGTCTCCAGGTTCACTTTCAGCCTGAAGTCCAGATTAAACAGCAAATCCAACTCAGGCTGATTCATATCGAATGCACTGATTCCTCCCACCCTATGCATGTTAGAATGCACTGTTGGAAAACCTGCAACACATGTATTACTGGAAAACCTGTGCATGTTTGTGATATACGATAAAACAATTGCAGTTGCTGTGCCAGTGGGTACTTACGCATCATCAGTGAATCTGGCAGCAACCACCACACCTGTAATTAGCAAGCGGTGAACACTAAAGGGCGTCATGTGCACATCTGGTTGCTAGCTATATCTCCATGTACACTAGTGCCAACACAAGGCAAGATGGCCTACACTCAGCATACTTGAAAATACGTTCTGCATAGAACTGTATACCTGACATTAGAACCTAGTACTTTTTTATTTTTCTGAATCGACCTGCCAAGATACGTTGCAAGAAGTGACAGCACCTTTGGAAACTTGGTATGTCCTTTCTTTGATTATGATACTGTCAAACCCCATGTCAGGTAGCTCTCCAAATGCTTATCACTAGCATCAGTTGTAGATGACCCCATAGGTGCTTCGGGGCAGTTGCCTGCCCTGCTCGTAACTGGACACTGTCCACATGCGCTTCTGGCCCGTGGACCATGGTGGCATTGACAAGGGCATGCAAGTTCTATTATATACATAGAGTAACAGTCTATCAGATCACACTAAGTAACCGCCCGACGGCAAAATCCTATACAATTCTAACAAGAGATCACCACCAACCTGCGTACAAGATCTGTAGCAAAAAGATGTCAAGTAAATTAATCAGTCAGTAAGACAACATGACGTCAAGTAAATTAATCAATCTGTAAGACAAGATACTATACGCATCACCATATATAAACACGAAGTAAAACCTGATTGCTGTTCTTTGCCTACATACTGGATGATCAGATTTCTGCACCCTCTTGGGATAATGGCTTTTTCTTGATGCTCATAGTGCTTGCCTGCTTAACAATCCGCAGCTTAAGCTGCCTTACTGTCAGGTCATGGTAACCACATGACCATTCTGAGACGGTCCTAGCTGAATAATTACGTTAGTTGCCAGCTCACAGAGTGCAATCCAGGAACTGCTGAAGGCAATCAAATCCCTTACTCTCCTTGGGATCTTGTGTATGAATTATATCAACACAACCAGGAGCATGAATGCAATCCATCATGGAGATCTCATCCATCATGTCCCAGAACAATAGATCTAAAACTGCATACGTAGCTTCGCTTCCTTGATGCAATATTTCTTCAGATGTAAACACATGGATTTCATTCTTGATGCAGAGCCAGCTACATTCCCCAGCCTTCTTTGCACCTAAAGCTTCCATTGACCTCCACATTCTGGCCATGCTTTCCCACTTACATCTTGCACCATATGTTCGAGCCAGAACAGTGTATGGCAGTGATGACCGAGGCTTCAGTTTCAACATATTCTCTGCGATTGACTCTGCCATGGCGAAATCCCCTTGAATCATGCAAGCCTCAAGAATATTGAGGAGGGCAGCAGTATTGCATTTCTGCAACTTGTGCTGGACTAGATCTTCTGCCTCTCTAAACAATCCTGCACGGCTTAACATGTCAGCCACACATGCATAGTGCTCCAGACCAGGGACGACATGGTACTTGGCTTTAAACAGGGAAATTATATCCATTGCTTCATTAACCAGACCTCCCAAGCTACAAGCAGATAAAGCTCCGAAAAGAGTAATTCTATCTGGCTTGACACCACAGTCCAGCATCCACCAAAACACTCCAAGAGCTTCCCTACCTCTCCCATTCTGCGATAGACCGATGATCATTGTATTCCATAACACCAAATCCTTGACACAAACACTATCGAAGAGTTTCCTGGCATGCTTCAAGGAACCTAACTTACAATACATGTCAATGAGAGCAGTGGCAACAATCATATCATCCTCAAACCCACATTTACATACCAGCGCATGGATTTGGGTGCCCTGCTCCATCAGACCAAAACACGAACTCCATCTCAGCACACTCGCAAAAGTGAACTCAGTTGGAAGAACAGCATTTCGCAGAGCAATCACAAAGAGGCCCAGAGCTTGCTCCATCAAACCAGTCCTGGCATAGCACGATATCATTGCGTTACATGTTTCTGAGTCCCATTTTGTTAGTCCCTCGAAAAGCCTGACAGCATCAGGTAGTCTGTCAGACATGGACAATAGGCCGATCACAGCACTACAGATGATAGAATTTGACAGGAGTCCTGTTTTGACGCAGAGGGCCAAGAGCTGGTCACCCTTAGCCAAATCCTCGATATCTGTGCACGCGGTAAGCACCGTTGACACACTGCATTCGTCAACCGAAAACCCATGGCTTCTAGTCAACCGGAAACACTCAAACACCGCACTGCTCTGGCCATCATCCTTGTACACTGACATGACAGAGTTCATCGAAACCATGTCCAGTTCATTCATACTCCAAAAGACGCGCATGGCATATTCCAAGAGGCCGACACGCCGATACATGTCGACAAGCGTGTTGCCGACGACGGCATTATGTTGGGCAGAGCCGTGACGGACAGCAGCTGCATGGACCTGCATCCCGTGGGGAGCAGAGCAGACCGCGGACGAGACAATGGAGAAGGTGAAGGCGCTAGGCCTGACGCCTAGCTCCCTCATCCTGCGCACAAGCCGGAGCGCCTCCTCGGCGCGCCCGCTTTGAGCGTAGCCGGAGATCATGGAATTGTAGGCCACGGTGTCCCTGAGAGGCATTTCGTCGAACAGCCTCCGCGCCGCCGGGAGGTCACGGGACTTGAGCAGTGCGGCGAGGAGGATGTTGTGGGAGAAGCGGTTGGCTGCGCCGCCGGGCGCGTGGGTGAGCAGGGCGATGGCGGCAGGGGTGGCGCCGAGGCGGGAGTAAGCGGCGGCGAGGCAGTTGGCGAGGAAGGGGTGGCTGAAGAGGCGCGAGGAGCGGAGGAGGCGGGCGTGGAGCGCCGCAGCGGCGGACAGAGAAGCGGAGCGGGCAAGAAGCGCTGAGAGGGCGGCGACTGTCGGGTTGTCCCTCACCATTCGGCCGCCGTCACCCTCCGGCGCCGAGGAGGAGCCTTCCTGCCCCCTGCATCCCTGCCGGCGAGGCTGCGGCCCTCGACTCCGGTTGATGCCGTGCTGGAGAAGTTGATCAGAGCTTTATGTACTACAACCAGTAAACCAAAGTGGAAGCATCAAAGGAAGTGAATTCTTTTTTGAATTCTAGCCGCTTTCTTTTGAATCCAAGTTCAAATTAGATTAGAAAGACCCCATTTACTTTTTTTTGGATAAAGAGTGAAAATAGTTGTGTTCCTTTTTTTCCCGCGTAGTTTTCATAGTTGTGTTCGATAGAAAAACCCTACGTACCTATCAACAACAGGGATACATTCCGTTTTCATAGTTGTGTTTTTTGTGGGTAGTTTTTATAATTGTGTTTGATAGAAAGACCCTACGTGCCTATTAGCAGCGTGAAGAGAGCCCCTCCCCCAGGGTCTCGCAACTAGGGTTTTCCAGTCTTCAAGAGGCGACAGCGCCATGAATTCATTCTTCCGGCTCTCCGCCGTTCACAAGTTCTCCCTCCTCCTTCTCTGCTGTTCACAAGTTCTCCCTCCTTCTTGGGCCGATCTTGGGGACAACTCACTTGTCTACCCGACCTTGGTTGGACGATGGGAGTGTCTAGGGTCTAGGGGTTGTTGCCAGGCTTCTACAAGTTTTAACAATGACGGAATCACATGAAGGGATTGGTTCTCAGGATCAATGATGAATGAGGCCACCAGGTTGCTAGAGCGGCTAAACATGTAGGATGAAGAGATTGATGATATGGTTTGGGATGAGGAATTGGACGTGGATGAAATCAAGTCGAAGTGGCTCGCGTTGGGTTGTCTCTTGATAGGAAGTTTCAGTCATAACGCCATGTTAGCTGGTATGAGGGCAACATGGAGCTCAGCTCAAGCAATAGTGTGGAGGAGGGTTAATTTCAACTTATTTGTAATTTAATTAAATTGTCTAGGGAACTGGAACAAAGAAATGCATAAGAGTACGATGGCTTCTCAAGTCCTGAAAAAGTAAACTTGACAAGCTTGAGACTTGGCATGAGATACATAGATTGTTTGATCGGGTGCTAAGAAGTAAGTCTTTCCTTGAGAACTTCGCAAGTAGGATAGGTGAGGTACAGAAGGTGTAAGTTCCTTACCAACTGGCTTTCTTGGTCAATTCATCGGAGTGAGATTTAAATTGGATGTTAGTAAAAAAATTGACATGTTTTGTTTGGTTTTACAAAGGGTGGTGTGATGGAGCAGTATCAAGTGAAGTTCGAAAAGCTCCCAACTTTTTGTCATGCATGTGAAAAAATGGGACAATGGCATGAGGAATGTAGATGTGGTGAACATGATCAAACGAAACTTGAATGGGCCCCCTTCATACTTGCTCCAACTGAAAGGTGGGGGAGGAGGTTGTGGCGGGCGTGCAAATGGAGGAGGCCGTGGGGCTGATAATGTCAGAGCTAGATCCGGTAGATCCCTCGGTAGGGTATCTTACCTTAGATGATTTGACCCGATGGTAACAGGAGGCAAGGTTTACCCAGGTTCGGGTAGGTGTCGTCAGTCAGGATCAAACTGCGCATGGACATATGTTCCGTCCAACATGGAGCAAGGGTAGGGAAGTTTGATCAGAGCTTTATGTACAACCAGTAAACCAAAGTGGAAGCATCAAAGGAAGTAAATTCTAGCCGCTTTCTTTTGAATCCAAGTTCAAATTAGATTAGAAAGATCCCACTTACTTTATTTTTGGAGGAAGAGTGAATTTATTAGCTAGCAATAGAGATACGTTCAATTTTCATAGTTGTGTTCAATAGAAAAACCCTACGCACCTATTAGCGGCGTGAAGAGATTCCCCCCCCCCCCTCCTAGGGTCTCGCGAATAGG
>NC_041380.1:454904339-454932571 GCF_002162155.2 Triticum dicoccoides
CATTCCTTCGGCCGTTCACAAGTCCCCCACCCCTCCTCCCTCCTTGCCCCCTTCTCCTTCTTGGGCCGATCTTGGGGACAACTCACTTGTCTACCCGACCTTGGTTGGACGACGGGAGTGTCTAGGGTCTAGGGGTTGTTGTCAGGCTTCTATGATTTTTGATATTGATGCGGAGCATCCTACGGTCATCCCGAAGGACCCACCATCGTCTCACGAAGTGCCAAGAGGACCCATGACTCGAGCTAGAGCTAGAGCTCTCGAGACCGAGGTGACTTCTTTCCTTAGTGATATTGCTTATGATCCCCTCGAGACATGGCTACTACGGTACTACCGAAGTCCGAGATGTTGTGCATGGTCAGGTACCAAGAGGACCCTCCCGGAGATGCACGTGAAGACAGACAAGCCGCCAAGTCCACGGATGAAGAGGAACGCCGAAAGGAGAAGAAGGCATCTCCAGGGCCCGGACATCCGGCCGCTGGAGGCATCCGTTACAGCAACCTCCCAGCCGCTGGACATCTCCAGGCCCCGGACATCCGGCCTGAGCCCGGACGTCCGGCCCCGGCCCGGAAATCCGGCCTCTCGCCCGGATATCCGGACAAGCTGCAACAGAGAACAGAAGGAAGCCCCCGCCATCTCGGACATTCGGCCACTCCAGCCCGGACATTGGGCCTTCCGCGAAAGCCCGGACATCCGGCTCGACGCCCGGACGTCCGGCCTCCCCTGTCTGCGCACAGTGTAAGGGCCCGAGGCCCGTGTACCCCTTCGCCCACCTAGACTATATATACTCTTCTCCTACCTACGTTTTAGAGTTAGCAAAGGATTAGCTCATATTTCATGTGAGAGCTTTGCTCATCCACTTGGTTACCTTCTCCTCGGAGATCGCGCCTCCTCGGAGAAGATCCCCCAAGCGGATTCAAGACCCCTTTACGGGAAGAACCTCAAGACCTCCTCACGGAGAAGACCGGTTACCTTTGTATCGTCCCTGGTTGACCATGGATCGTGTGATCTCTTATGTACTCGAGGATCTAGCATATGTGTGACTATTTCTTGTTGGTTTTAGTGATTCTCCCGTGTTTCCCCTCGTGATTTCCTTTGGTTTCCCCCTCGTGTTCCTTGTGTTCTTCGCGGGATCCGCTCCTTTCGTGAAAGATCGGCCCCTAGGGTTCCTACCCTACACCATCTTGGTATCTAGAGCCACGTTGATCACGATTTCGGAGCCTCCCCGTTGTGTTTCTAGCCTACGTTTGTTGATTTTGTCCCTAATTCTAAAATTCCCCACAAGAATAGCCCCAATTTTTTGTTTGTGATTTGTTGGTGTGATGAAGTTTTGTTGGATTTGATCCGCGGATTTCGTGTGTTGCATGTAGATCTAGCTTTCCATCCACTTTCCCCCAATTTCCATCCACAAATCTCTACGAATTTTTCCCGGATTTGACCTTTCCACGCGGTGTTCATCACGTTCGTCCACGGATCCAGAGCCCGGACATCCGCCCCGACAGCCCGGACATCCGACACCCCGGACATCCTTCCATCAAGCCTGGATATCCGGCCCCTGGCAGCATCACTTCCTCTCCACCACCCGTTTTCCATCCACATTTTGCCCAATTTTGTCCCGGTGCCCACATACACTTCCGCATACCACCACCACTTCCGCATAGCACCGCCATATACCACATACACCACCATCGCTTACCACTACCAACTCCGACAACCTTGTCATGTTTTGCTTTGAGAATTTGAGTTGCGGTTCCGTGTCCTATTATGTTTCGGCTATTTAGGTACGGTTCGACATCAACATCACCGCTGCTCATCTTCGCCACAGACGCGTCATCAATAATGACCATCTCGACAACATCATATTGGTATTCGTGCTACTCATTGGATCACTGTCATCTGTTCTTGCTTACGGACAAGGAACCAAGAAATGGTAACTTCGTCTTGGTATCGTGATACATCATTCTTTCCTTTACATTGATGGCCATCATAGCCTTACTCCTTTGCCTCGTTTACCCATCGAGACTAGCCTTTGAGTATTGCCGTCAACGTGACTTTTGCACATTAGTGATCATACTTCCCATAGCATACGTACATCATCGGTGCATATCTTGGTATCATCTCTTGTGTCACAAGGTTGTCATCGTATACACAATTGCTATCTTGGTTCGTGAAGCATTGCATGAGAAAAGAGCTCAAACAACAAGGAGCCAAACAAGCTTTTAAGCAAAAGGGAAAGATAAGCAAAGAGCTTTTAAGCAAGAACCATAGCATCATACAACATTAAGATTGTCATACTAGATCATCTTGGATCATATCATCGAAACACCATACATAGAGCATACTTGGGATAAAAGTCGTTGCATTTTTGCTTAGTAGGTCGTGCACAAGTCTTCGTATCCGCCTATTGTGCAATTGTGCTAGCGTCTCTCTAGTGTTGTGCAACAAGAGCATTTTTTTGGATTCCACATTTTGCATCATCCTTGGTTGCACGACCCCACTTATCTTTTTGCATGTGTGTTTCCGTGTACCGTATATTGCTTGGTCTACTTGTTGCATTGCAAACTTGCGAATCTTTTCTAACATTATTGAAGCTCACTTACAATTGCATCAAATTTTGTGCCACCATCCTAACCAAGCTCCACCATAAGCTTTTACTTGTGTAGGTGTGAGAAACCGACAAGAATTGGTACCAATTGTGTTATTTCCTTGTCCACATTGGAGTGATCATTGATCCACCTTCAACTTCGGTCAAGGTACATTTGGTATACGTTCTTCTCTTTATACCACTCACATTTATCTCTTGGAATGATGGATAGGCCAAGTACATCTACCAACCCACTCTTCATTGAGCACGATGACGACATGAACTCCTACGTCACCAAGAGCCACCTCTTTGGTGCACAACGTGCTTTGCATCAAGAGCAACAAGCAATGAGTGAACGCATCGACAACCTTGCCGCCGACTTGCGACTCTCCGAGCAACGTACAAGGGACTACTTCGACCACAAGCTCGACGATCACAAGCAAGAGAACGACGCAAGAATGGATGAGATTCGTGCTTTGTTGCTCAACCGCTATTCTTCCACTTCGTCCTCATCAAGACGGAGCCGCTCAAGTCGTCACTCCGACTTAACCCTCTCCTGCTCAAGTACACCGACATCAAACACTCTTCGACGTGCCGCGCGCAACTATCGTCAAGCCAACCTCAATCCTCTCTGCGACAACGACTCTCAAGAGCACCGGCAACGTCAAACCCAAGAGGATTTTGCGCTAGCACGAGAACGGCAATGACAACACCACATGAAGAGGAAGAGCAAGCGTGTTTACACCAAGATGCACAAGATGTCGAGGCACAATGCCAAGAACAACAACTCCATGAAGCTCAAGCACTTGAGGCGCATCGTGCCCTCCGAGATTCAAGTCGAGCCATAGCCAACCGAGGCTGACAAGCTCGTGAACATGACGAAGCACTTCGCGAAGAAGTTCACGAACGAAGATATCAAGCTCGCATGCAACGTCAAGCTCGACAAGTACCTCCACAAGCTCGCCAAGAACATGAAGTTCGCCAAGAGCATGAAGACAATGGAAATCCTCCACAACAAGGGCAACATGAGGTCGACAACCCTCCTCGCCAAGAGCACAACGAATTTGACAATCATCAACAACATGGGCGGCATCATCCCCGACCCCAACACAATGAAGAGCAACGCTACGACAAGCTAAAGTTCACCATGCCCAAGTTCAATGGAAGCAACGATCCCAAAGAGTACCTTTCATGGGCATTGAAGGTCGACAAAATCTTCCGCTTGCACAACTATGACGAAGAGAAGAAGATCACGATGGCATCCCTTGAGTTCCAAGACTATGTCCTCATTTGGTGGGAACAAGTCATCGAGCGTCGTGAGGCAAGAGGTGAACCACCCATCACTACTTGGGTGCAAATGAAGGATGTCATGAGAGCACGCTTCGTGCCTACCTACTGCAACCGCGGCCTATTCAAGAAACTCCAACTACTCAAGCAAGGAACCAAGAGCGTTGAAGAGTACTACAAGGAAATGGAGATTGCCATGATAAGAACCAAAGTCACGGAAGATGATGAGCAAACTATGGAACATTTCTTGAATGGACTCAACCATCCTATCAAGAAGATCGCCGACTTCCAACCATACTCGAACATCATCGAGCTAGTGCATCAAGCTACCAAGGCGGAACGTCAAGTACAAGATGATTTCAACTATGCCAAGTTCTCATCCAAGACATATGGCTTCTCCAACACCCAAGCTTCAATGACTCCAACATCGTCTACCAAGACTTCTACCGTAGATTTGCGAAGGACTTTAGCACCATTTCTTCACCTTTGCATGCTTTGAGCAAGAAAAATGCACCTTTTGTTTGGGGACCATCCCAAGATACCGCTTTCAATGAGCTTAAGAATTTGCTTACTCATGCTCCCGTGCTTGCTTTACCCAACTTTGACAAGCCCTTTGAGATTCATTGTGATGCCAGTGGTAATGGCATAGGAGGTGTGCTAACGCAAGAGAAGCGCCCCATAGCTTACTTTAGTGAGAAACTTTCCGGGGCGCAACTCAATTACCCCATCTATGACAAACATCTATATGCTTTAGTGCGAGTTTTGCACGAATGGGAACACTATCTTCGCCCTCATGAATTTATCATTCATACCGATCATGAAACGCTTAAATACCTTAAGGGTCAAACCAAGTTGAACAAGCGTCATGCTAAGTGGAGTGAGTTCATAGAGTCTTTTCCTTATGTCATCAAGTACATTAAGGGTAAGGAAAATATTGTGGCGGATGCCCTTTCCCGCATATGCATGCTTGTTACTAAACTTGAATTGGATGTCATTGGCTTTGAGCACATAAAAGACTTGTATGCGCATGACCCAACTTTTTCTACTCCCTATGCCAAGTGTTTGAAGCATACATCTTGGGAACGCTATTACATCAAATATGGATATCTTCTGAGAGCTAACAAACTTTGCATCCCCGAGTCTTCTCTTCGTGTGTTGCTTTTGCGGGAATCCCATGGAGGAGGTGTAACGCCCCGAGACCGTTGCGCCAGGTGTCTTCCAGTTATTCGTTGTTGTTGCCTTGTCATTTGTTTGCGTGTCATGCATTTCATATCATGTCATCATGTGCATCACACTTGCATATGTGTTCATCTCATGCATCCGAGCATCTTCCCCGTTGTCCGTTTTGCAATCCGACACTCCTATGTCCTTCGGTGCCCCCCTTTTGCCTCTTTTCGTGTGCGGGTGTTAAACTTTCTCGGAATGGACCAAGATTTGCCAAGTGGCCTTGGTACACCACCGGCAGACCGCCTGTCAAGTTTCGTGCCATTTGGAGTCCGTTTGATACTCCAACGGTTAACCGGGGAACCGTAAAGGCCTCGTGTGTGTTGCAGCTCAACACCCCTTCAAAGTGGCCCAATAACCCATCCAAACCCCGTCTATCCTCTCAGCCGTTCGATCACGATCGCTTCGCTGAAAACCGCACCTCATTTGGACTCTCCTAGCTCCCGCTACATATAAATATGTGCACCCCTCCGAAATTTTCGGGCGAAACCCTAGTCTTCTCCTCCCTCTCGCCCGGCGGACATGTCCACGCGCCACCGGACGAAACCGGCCGCCACACCGCACCAGTGAGACGACGCCACGTGGCAGCGCCACCCGCGCCGCGCCGTGGCCCGCGGCCGCCCCCGCAGCCCGCGCGCCTCGCCCCGCCACCCCGACTCCCCGCGCCACTCCTCCACGCCAGCGAGCTCGCTGCCCGGCTGCCCGGCGACCTCCGCCACCCCGCTCGGCCGTGCCATCGCCGGAGTGCACCCGCCGCCTCCACCGCATCGTCGCCTTCCCACTCCAGCCCCAACTCCGGCGAGCTCCCACGACGCCGGCCAACCGCGTCCCTCAACTTCGGCGAAGGCCCCGACCATCCTCGGTTCGCGCGCCAGATCTGGATCTGAAACCCTAGGTTGACCCGTTTTCCCCTAAGTCCCTAACTTTTTCTAGCTCTATTCATCATGCCATAACTCTGTCATAGTAGCTCCGTTTTGTGCGTGCCATATATCAAAATGTTTATCTGGATGTGCTCTTCATTTTGTTCCATTGTGCCATGCTTGTTTGAGTCCATCTTGATGCCCAAATGACTGTTGCAAGAGTGCTATAAAATGTTAGTTCCTGATTCTTATCAGTTTATGAGCATTTGTCATTTTTTCCATGATTATTGTGTGCTGCATATGGCTATGAGCCCTACATGTGTTTTGGGCTATGCCATGCCATCTTTACAGGGGTGTATGCCATGTATTTTTGTGATCAATGTGGTGACTAGCACAAGCATGCAAAGTAGCTCTCGTGATATTGTTGATTACAGGGACTTAGAATTTCACTAAGTCTTTGCTCTGCTGTTATTTTTATGCGATGTGTTCATGTTGCTATAGAGAAATCCATGCTTCTTTTGAGTATGTTCAGTAAGGATGATTTTGACATATGGTTATGCTCTATCCGTCCATATCCCTGTTTGCATTTATGGAGTGCCCTAGCATGACTCAATCTTGCTCTACTTTTGCTATAAAATGTTCCTGGCAGATTGTTTACGTGTTAATCAATTTTGCCAAGGTTGTTGTAGTTGATCCATGCATGCTATGAGATTGTTCTTGCCATGGTTAGCTTCTTGAACATGTCTTCTTCCTGGTACTATGCTTAGCTTGTCATGCAATGCCTTGTGTTGAGTGCATCGAGCTTGCAAACATGCCTTCATAATTCTGATTATGCCATGCTCAGTTCTCTGCTAAGTCTGAATCTGTTATCGAAACTTGCTATGTTTACATGGGTGCCATCTTATCTTATGATCCTTTTTGGCTTATGGTCAGTAAGGACTTATGTTATATGCTTTGAGTAGATTCATGCCATGCCTTTGTTTGCTATGTCCTGTTCCTGTAGCATGTTGTTAGCTTGCTCTAAACATGTCTTCCTGATGTTAATTCCTGGCATGTTAGTATTTTCTCTAAGTCTGTGATGCTGATATCTTTTGCACTTTTCCCATGCTTGTTTGAACCTGCTCTTGTGTGATTTAGCCATAGCTTAGTGTTTATCTTTTGTCAAGAATCTTGAGTAGATCACTGCCATGTGCTTTGTTGCTATGTTGAAGTGTAGTAGCTTAGTTTCTTGTTGCATTCTAGGTGGCATCGTGCTGTTAATCGCAGAATTGTGCCATTCTTGTTTTGCTTGCCATTTGCAAACCGTTCATCCGATTCCGGTGATCTTTATATCGATTTCGATCGAAATCAACTCATCCTTACAGTGACACACTTGGTTTTCCAAGTTGAGGCCTGGTTCAATCTTTTCCTTCCAGAGCTCGCATATGCATTGCATATCACATCCCGCATATCATGCCATGTTTTGCATCATGTTGCTTGCGCATTGCATCGTGGTTGATTGTGGTTTCCTTTGCTTGTGTTCTTGCCTTGGGTAAAGCCGGGAGACGATTACGTGATCGAGGAACCCGTTGAGTACGCTTACGAGGATCAAGCTTTCGTCAACTCGGAGAACTTTGCAGGCAAGATGACCATACCCTCGAAATCACTTCTATCTTTGCTTGCTAGTTGCTCGCTCTATTGCTATGCTGCGATACCTACCACTTGCTATATCATGCCTCCCATATTGCCATGTCAAGCCTCTAACCCACCTTTCCTAGCAAACCGTTGTTTGGCTATGTTACCGCTTTGCTCAGCCCCTCTTATAGCGTTGTTAGTTGCAGGTGAAGATGGAGTTTGTTCCTTGTTGGAACATGTTTATTTTGGGATATCATTATTATATCTTTATTACACTAATGCATCTATATACTTGGTAAAGGGTGGAAGGCTCGGCCTTATGCCTGGTGTTTTGTTCCACTCTTGCCGCCCTAGTTTCCGTCATGCCGGTGTTATGTTCCTTGATTTTGCGTTCCTTACGCGGTTGGGTTATAATGGGAACCCCTTGACAGACCGCTTTGAATAAAACTCCTCCAGCAAGGCCCAACCTTGGTTTTACCATTTGCCACCTAAGACTTTTTCCCTTGGGTTCTGCAGACTCAAGGGTCATCTTTATTTTAAACCCCCCCAGGCCAGTGCTCCTTTGAGTGTTGGTCTGAAATGGGCAGCCTGCGGAGCCACTTCGGGGCAACTCGAGGGTTGGTTTTACTTGTAGCTTGACCTATCCGGTGTGCCCTGAGAACGAGATACATGTGACTCCTATCGGGATTTGTCGGCACATCGGGCGGCTTTGCTGGTCTTGTTTTACCATTGTCAAGATGTCTTGTAACCGGGATTCCAAGTCTGATCGGGTCTTCCTGGGAGAAGGAATATCCTTCGTTGACCGTGAGAGCTTGTGATGGGCTAAGTTGGGAAACCCCTGCAGGGATTTAAACTTTCAAAAGCCGTGCCCGCGGTTATGGGCAGATGGGAATTTGTTAATATCCAGTTGTAGAGAACTTGACACTTGACTTAATTAAAATGCATCAACCGTGTGTGTAGCAGTGATGGTCTCTTCTCGGCGGAGTCCGGGAAGTGAACACGGTTCTTGTGTTATGCTTGAACGTAAGTAGCTTCAGGATCACTTCTTGATCATTATAGCTTCTCGACCGTGCCTTGCTTCTCTTCTCGCTCTCATTTGCGTAAGTTAGCCACCATATATGCTAGTGCTTGCTGCAGCTCCACCTTACTACCTTTTCCTACCCATAAGCTTAAATAGTCTTGATCGTGAGGGTGTGAGATTGCTGAGTCCCCGTGACTCACATATTACTTCCAAAAACCAGATGCAGGTGCCGACGATGCTAGTGTAGGGGACGCAACCGAACTCAAGTGGGAGTTCGACGAGGATTCAGGACGTTACTATGTTTCCTTTCCAGACGATCAGTAGTGGAGCCCAGTTGGGGCGATCGGGGATCTATTGCATTTGGGGTTGTCTTTATTTTGGTTCCGTAGTCGGACCTTGATTTTATTTTGGATCATGTAATGCTATATTTATGTATTGTGTGAAGTGGCGATTGTAAGCCAACTCTTTATCTCTTTCTTATTCAGTACATGGGATGTGTAAAGATTACCCCTCTTGCGACATGCCTACTATGCGGCTATGCCTCTAAGTCATGCTCCGACACGTGGGAGATATAACCGCATCGTGGGTGTTACAAGTTGGTATCAGAGCCTTCCCTGACTTAGGAGCCCCCTTCTTGATCGAATCGCTGGCGTTGTTGAGTCTAGGAAAAATGTTTTGAGTCTTATAGGATTATATATATCGAAGAGTAGGATTCTTTTTACTCCTCAATCCCTTCGTCGCTCTGGTGAGGCCTCCTGACGTAGAGTTTTGACTCTTCTCTTCTCAAATTTCACTAAAAAAAATTAGGATCACGCGGGTATCTTGGAATCGTTCCGATGGTTTTGTGACGAGAACATTGTTCTTGGTGCCTCCTGACATTTAAGGGTTGTAGTAGTGTCCCGGGGAGTTGAGCTCCGAGGTGTTGTCGTCACAATTTTATCGTTGCAGTTCTGGAATACCTGAGTTTCGCCGACATCGAAAATCTCTTTTATGCAGTTGTTGGTGAGATAACCTCGACGCCACCCAGTACTGGGGCGGGAGTTCGGGAGTATTTCCATAACTCGTATAACGGATGCTTTTCGAAGGTTGAGGTACACGATTTCCGAAGGTTTCTTGGTTATGTGTTGAAGGATGGATACAGCTGGATGTAGGATTTGTTAGTTTTGGGTGAGATATTATGCTTCCCCTGTATCCCCAACACCTGATTGCATAACCAGAAAGTTTCGGGAGTTTATAAGTGGGAATTCAAGTATATCATAGGATATCTTTCCAACAGACACATGATACGATATGGGATCTATCATATGTTTGTTTCTGGCTTATTTTGCAAGCCAATCCTTTGTTTTCTTTTATTTGTGGTATTTGAGTTGCTTCAAAGTCAAGTGTTGATTCCATACCTTGCCTAAGCGGTGTTCTCATACTCCTATGTGAATACTAATCCTTCATGATAATCGAGATTGTCATGTCAATCCTTTTCAACCGACGTGCTTCTCTTCAAGTGGATCTGATCATTTTCAACATCCGCAAGATCAAATCTAAGTTTTCTCAATGGTGTTTGCTTCATCCGTTCCAAGTTGTCTTTGTTTTCCCGCCCTCCCACCATTTTTCTTCAAGGACTCAGATTTCTTAATCAAGTATCCATCTTATGGATGTGAAGTCTCTTCATTCTTTCCTTTCAATGTTCTTATTCGGTGATTCTCAGGAAGATTCTAACGGAGACTCAAGTTCATCATTCTTCGTTCTTTTCCTTCTCCGGTGGTTTCAATGCAAGCTTTCGGTGTTGATCATATCTTTTTCTTTGGTTCGCATGATTTCCATGTTGGAAGTGCTTATCAAAGACTCTTATTTATTCACCTCTCGCTATTCATTTGTTCTGGAGTGCTGAGGATATCTCAAAAGATGCTAGTGTTTATTCTCATTCATTCAAGATCTTTTGAGAATGTTATCTCATTCAAGTCATTTAATTCAACCTATGCAATCTCTCTTTTAAATCGTTCAACGGTGTATCTTTTGAGTGGGCCCTAACCCACAGGTCTTTTCCCAGGATCTTACCTGACTCTTTTAGTTTTACGGAGGTATTCTCAAATTCTTTTCGAAGTTTGACGTAAGAATGATTTGTCATCAGTCAAATGTCTTTCTCCAAGATCTTTCAAATTCTTTTCATCGTTGGCTCAACCTCTTCGCTTTTGATTCTTCCAGAGTGTCTAAATAATTCATGGTGGTGTTTCTCGTCGTAATTCTCAGATTTTGAAGACCGAAGAAGAGTTTTCCTCCATATCCTATCCGTTCTCTCAAAGATGTGTACTTCAAGCTTGATGCCATCGTCTCATAATTGTTTTCGATTGTGAGAATTCTTTTCACTCATCCGGAGCTATTCAGGAGTCTTTTCAGTTTGATTCTCCGCAGACCATCATCTCAGAATTATTCATTCTCAGCTTTCAGCTCTCGTTCTCCAAATCTTACAGGTGCTTCATTCAAGTATTCTCTAATCAGATCATGATCTCTTTGTTTCACTTGTACCTAAATTCTCTCAAGTATCTTCGTTCTCTAATTCTTCCCGGTGTTTCTTTATATTTTTCTTTGTTCATTTTCAATTCTTACGGTGGTTTGTTCAAATATTCTATCATATCAATTAATTCGTTCTTTCAAATCCTACCGGTGGTTCGCAGAAGACCTTTCTCAAGTTTATGTTATATCTCTCTTAATCCTTTTCAACGAGAATAAGTAGTATGCCAAATCCGTTTGCTCGTCATCAATTTAATTGGTGAAGGATACGCATAACATAATTCTTATAATTGTTTCATCCAAGTGATCTAATTCTTGTTTTCCAGAGTGGTTCATCATATCACATTCTCGGTTTGAGATGCTATATCTTTTCTTTTCCAAGAGTTCCAAGCTCTCGCAATTATATCACCACAGAGATTCACCTAAATCATTGCAAGGATTCACCTTGTGTTTTCAACTTCTCTTTCCTTTTGTTTGATCATACTTTTGTTACCGGAGTTCTTCATGGAGGCTGCATGGTGGTTCGTCAAGGATTCTTTTCACTCTTCAATTGTTCTTCAAGATTTCTCTCGAAGTTAAGATCTGCCAACCTATACTCAAAATTAAACATGGTGTTCAACACATGTCTTGTTTTGAGGAGTTCAAGCATTCTTCATCTTGCATTCCGAAGTGCAATTCTTCCTACTTTATCTTTTGTGGTGGTGTTATGTCATTTTTGACAATTTCTGTGTGTTTCATGATTCACAAGGTCAGGAATGAGATATTTAAACCCATCATTCTCTTCATTGGAGTTATCTTGGGTTATATTTCACCTAAAGTTTTCCCTAAGGATTTTGCTATTAATGGCGCTTATAAATGACCCAAGTTCTTCATTTATCCTCCCGGTGAAATAAGTTTCTCGTCTCCTTGTTTATATCAATCCAATCTATTTTTTTTCCTTAGTGGCAAAATTTCACCTGAAATTTAGAGATGTTTTCTATAAGCCCACAACAAGCTTACTCTTTTCGTTGTTGGTTTTCCAACAAATCCGTTCGACCCTTCTCCTAAAGATTCTTTCAAGCTCATTCGAGGTAGAAGATATTGTTTTCTCCTCCGTTCATTCCATTCCATCCTCTCATTTCTTCCGGAGGCATTGTGATGTTGCTCTCTTCAACCCATCTTCTTGTTTTGTCAGGATCGTGTTCTTTTTGTGCTTATCCATTAACCGGAGTGTTGTGCCCTTTGCTCAAGTTCTTTCATCTTATCAAGTCTTGCATCTCTTTTCAACCGGAGTGCTGCCCAAATTTGTTCTTCCTTGTTCCTCTTTTATAACGGAGTGTTTTCAACTTTGTTCATCTCTGTTGTATTCTTTTCTCGAAATTGGTTAACCTATCAAGGTTCTTTGGTTTCACTCGTTTGTCAAAGAAGCAACTTAGTTTTACCTCTCTTCTTCCTCTTCATTTCCCCTCCGGTGCCAAGTTGAGGCCTGGTTCAATCTTTTCCTTCCGGAGCTCGCATATGCATTGCATATCACATCCTGCATATCATGCCATGTTTTGCATCATGTTGCTTGCGCATTGCACCGTGGTTGATTGTGGTTTCCTTTTCTTGTGTTCTTGCCTTGGGTAGAGCCGGGAGATGATTACGTGATCGAGGAACCCGTTGAGTATGGTTACGAGGATCAAGCTTTCGTCAACTCAGAGAACTTTGTAGGCAAGATGACCATACCCTCGAAATCACTTCTATCTTTGCTTGCTAGTTGCTCGCTCTATTGCTATGCTGCGATACCTACCACTTGCTATATCATGCCTCCCATATTGCCATGTCAAGCCTCTAACCCACCTTTCCTAGCAAACCGTTGTTTGGCTATGTTACCGCTTTGCTCAGCCCCTCTTATAGCGTTGTTAGTTGCAGGTGAAGATGGAGTTTGTTACTTGTTGGAACATGTTTATTTTGGGATATCATTATTATATCTTGATTACACTAATGCATCTATATACTTGGTAAATGGTGGAAGGCTCGGCCTTATGCCTGGTGTTTTGTTCCACTCTTGCCGCCCTAGTTTCTGTCATGCCGGTGTTATGTTCCTTGATTTTGCGTTCCTTACGCGGTTGGGTTATAATGGGAACCCCTTGACAGATCGCTTTGAATAAAACTCCTCCAGCAAGGCCCAACCTTGGTTTTACCATTTGCCACCTAAGCCTTTTTCCCTTGGGTTCTGCAGACTCAAGGGTCATCTTTATTTTAAACCCCCCCGGGCCAGTGCTCCTCCGAGTGTTGGTCCGAAACGGGCAGCCTGCGGGGCCACCTCGGGGCAACTCGAGGGTTGGTTTTACTCGTAGCTTGACCTATCCGGTGTGCCCTGAGAACGAGATACGTGCGACTCCTATCGGGATTTGTCAGCACATCGGGCGGCTTTGCTGGTCTTGTTTTACCATTGTCGAGATGTTTTGTAACCGGGATTCCAAGTCTGATCGGGTCTTCCTAGGAGAAGGAATATCCTTCGTTGACCGTGAGAGCTTGTGATGGGCTAAGTTGGGACATGATATGTCTCCAACGTATCTATAATTTTTGATTGCTCCATGCTATATTATCTACTATTTTGGGCAATATTGGGCTTTATTATCCACTTTTATATTACTTTTGGGACTAACCTATTAACCGGAGGCCCAACCCAGATTTGCTGTTTTATGCCTATTTCAGTGTTTCGAAGAAAAGGAATATCAAACGGAGTCGAAACAGAACGAAATCAACTGGAGAAGTTATTTTTGGAAGGAAACCTACCGGATAGACTTGGACCCTACGTCAGAAGATGAAGGAGGTGCTCACGAGGGTAGGGGGCGTGCCCACCCCCTGGGGCGCGCCCCCTACCTCGTGGCCCCCCCTTCGGTCCACCGACGTACCCCTTGTACCCATATATACCTACGTATCGTAAAACTTCCAGAGAACAGAATAGATCGGGAGTTCCACCGCCAGAAGCCTCCGTAGCCACCGAAAACCAATCTAGACCCGTTTCGGCACCCTGTCGGAGGGGGCAATCCTTCTCCGGTGGCCATCTTCATCATCCCGGTGCTCTCCATGACGAGGAGGGAGTAGTTCTCCCTCGGGGTTGAGGGTATGTACCAGTAGCTATGTGCTTGATCTCTCTCTCTCTCTCTCTCTCTCTCGCGTGTTCTTGAGGTGATACGATCTTGATGTATCGGCGAGCTTTGCTATTATAGTTGGATCTTATGTTTCTCCTCCCCCTCTACTCTCTTGTAATGAATTGAGTTTCCCCTTTGGAGTTATCTTATCGGATTGAGTCTTTAAAGATTTGAGAACACTTGATGTATGTCTTGCCGTGGATATCTGTGGTGACAATGGGATATCACGTGATTCACTTGATGTATGTTTTGGTGATCAACTTGCGGGTTCTGCCCATGAACCTATGCATAGGGGTTGGCACACGTTTTCGTCGTGATTCTCCGGTAGAAACTTTGGGGCACTCTTTGAGGTTCTATGTGTTGGTTGAATAGATGAATTTGAGATTGTGTGATGCATATCGTATAATCATACCCACGGATACTTGAGGTGACATTGGAGTATCTAGGTGACATTAGGGTTTTGGTTGATTTGTGTCTTAAGGTGTTATTCTAGTACGAACTCTAGGGCTGTTTGTGACACTTATAGGAATAGCCCAATGGATTGATTGGAAAGAATAGCTTTGAGGTGGTTTCATACCCTACCATAATCTCTTCGTTCGTTCTCCGCTATTAGTGACTTTGGAGTGACTCTTTGTTGCATGTTGAGGGATAGTTATGTGATCCAATTATGTTATTATTGTTGAGGGAACTTACACTAGCGAAAGTATGAACCCTAGGCCTTGTTTCAACGCATTGCAATACCGTTTACGCTCACTTTTATCACTTGTTACCTTGCTGTTTTTATAATTTCAGATTACAAATACCTTTATCTACTATCCATATACCACTTGTATCACCATCTCTTCGCCGAACTAGTGCACCTATACAATTTACCATTGTATTGGGTGTGTTGGGGACACAAGAGACTCTTTGTTATTTGGTTGCAGGGTTGCTTGAGAGAGACCATCTTCATCCTACGCCTGCTACGGATTGATAAACCTTAGGTCATCCACTTGAGGGAAATTTGCTACTGTCCTACAAACCTCTGCACTTGGAGGCCCAACAACGTATACAAGAAGAAGGTTGTGTAGTAGACATCAAGCTCTTTTCTGGCGCCGTTGCCAGGGAGGTGAGTGCTTAAAGGTATATCTTTAGATCTTGCAATCGAGTCTTTTAGTTTCTTGTTTTATCACTAGTTTAGTTTATAAAAGAAAACTACAAAAATTGGAATTGAGTTTGTCTCATACGCTTCACCTTTTTAATATCTTTCGTGAGTATGATGGAAAGGATAATTGTGCTCAAGTGCTAGAAGAAGAATGCATTAAAATGTTTGGCACTAAATCTTTGAATGATGAGCATGATTGCAATGTTGTTAGTACGAATTCTTTGAATATCCATGATGCTAATGATGATTGCACTAGTTATGATGAAAATGCCTCCTATAAACATGTCAATTTTTGTGGAGTAGATTGGGTTCGCAAGTACACACCAAATAGGGAAGATAGATATTGTAAGAGGCATAAGTACTTAGAAACCAAATTGTTGCAAGAAGAGCTAGATGAATGTGCTGAAAATTTATCTTTTCTTAGCCCTACTTGTGAACTTTGCAATGAACGTGATCATTTTAGTACCCAATGCAAATTGTTTCATGAGCGTATCGTGTCCAAAAATTGTGATGACTTGATTTCCCTTGAACATCATAATGAACTTAGTTTGCTTTTGGGTTATGAAGAAATTAAACGTAGAACTAAGGATATTCAAAAATTTGTCCTTGAAAAAGTTCTTAATTTTAATCTAGAAGAAATTTATATGTATTGTGCGGTGAATTGCATTGAAAATCCTTATATTGCCAATTACATAAAGAAAAGAAAACAAATAGAGGATGAAGAGAATACTAATGAAAGGGAAGAGACTTCCCAATATCCTCCTATTATTTCTTATGATGAATCTGAAGGAAATATGCCCTGGAGGCAATAATAAAGTTATTATTTATTTCCTTACATCATGATAAATGTTTATTATTCATGCTAGAATTGTATTATCCGGAAACATAATACTTGTGTGAATACATAGACAAACTAAACGCCACTAGTCTGCCTCTACTTGACTAGCTCGTTAATCGAAGATGGTTATGTTTCCTAACCATAGACATGTGTTGTCATTTGATTAACGGGATCACATCATTAGGAGAATGATGTGATTGACATGACCCATTCCATTAGCTTAGCACCCGATCGTTTAGTATGTTGCTATTGCTTTCTTCATGACTTATACATGTTCCTACGACTATGAGATTATGCAACTCCCGTTTGCCGGAGGAACACTTTGTGTGCTACCAAACGTCACAACGTAACTGGGTGATTATAAAGGAGCTCTACAGGTGTCTCCAAAGGTACATGTTGGGTTGGCGTATTTCGAGATTAGGATTTGTCACTCCGATTGTCGGAGAGGTATCTCTGGGCCCTCTCGGTAATGCACATCACATAAGCCTTGCAAGCATATGATGTATTACGAAACGAGTAAAGAGACTTGCCAGTAACGAGATTGAACTAGGCATTGAGATACCGACGATCGAATCTCGGGCAAGTAACATACCGATGACAAAGGGAACAACGTATGTTGTTATGTGGTCTGACTAATAAAAGATCTTCATAGAATATGTGGGAGCCAATATGAGCATCCAGGTTCCGCTATTGGTTATTGACCGGAGACATGTCTCGGTCATGTCTACATTATTCTCGAACCCGTAGAGTCCGCACGCTTAACGTTACGATGACAGTTTCATTATGAGTTTATATATTTTGATGTACCGAAGTTTGTTCGGAGTCCTGGATGTGATCACGGACATGACGAGGAGTCTCTAAATGGTCGAGACATAAAGATTGATATATTGGAAGCATATATTTGGACATCGGAAGTGTTCCGGGTGATATCGGCATTTTCCCGGAGTACCGGGAGGTTACTGGAACCCCCCGATAACCTAATGGGCCTTAATGGGCCTAGTGGAGAAAGAGGAGAGGAGGCCTAGGGGCTGCCTCACGCACCTCCCCCCCCCCCAAGTCCGAATTGGACAAGGAAGGGGGGCGGCGCCCCCCCTTTTCCTTTCTTCCCTCTCCTCCTTCCCCCCAAGTCCTAATCCAACTAGGGAAAGGGGGGAGTCCTACTCCTGGTAGGAGTAGGACTCCTCTGGCGCGCCTCCTCCTAGGGCCGGCCGCACCCCCCCTTGCTCCTTTATATACGGGGGCAGGGGGCACCTCTAGACACACAAGTTGATTCGTGATCGTTTTCTTAGCCGTGTGCGGTGCCCCCCTCCACCATACTCAATAATATTGCAGCAGTGCTTAGGCGAAGCCCTGCGACAGTAGAACATCAATATCGTCACCATGCCGTCGTGCTGACGGAACTCTTCCCCGACACTTTGCTGGATCGGAGTCCAGGGATCGTCATCGAGCTGAACGTGTGCTAAAACTCGGAGGTGTCGTAGTTTCGGTGCTTGACCAGTCGGACTGTGAAGACATACGACTACATCAACCGCGTTGTCATAACGCTTCCGCCGTCGGTCTACGAGGGTACGTAGACAACACTCTCCCCTCTTGTTGCTATGCATCACCATGATCTTGCGTGTGCGTAGGAATTTTTTTGAAATTACTACGTTCCCCAACAGTGGTATCAGAGCCTAGGTTTTGTGTGTTGATGTTGTGCACGAGTAGAACAGAAGTGAGTTGTGGGCGATATAAGTCATACTGCTTACCAGCATGTCATACTTTGGTTTGGTGGTATTGTTGGATGAAGCGGCCCGGACCGACATTACGCGTACGCTTATGCGAGACTGGTTCTACCGACGTGCTTTGCACACAGGTGGCTGGCGGGTGTCAGTTTCTCCAACTTTAGTTGAACCGAGTGTGGCTACACCCGGTCCTTGCGAAGGTTAAAACAGCACCAACTTGACAAACTATCATTGTGGTTTTGATGCTTAGGTAAGATTGGTTCTTGCTTAAGCCCGTAGCAGCCACGTAAAACTTGCAACAACAAAGTAGAGGACGTCTAACTTGTTTTTGCAGGGCATGTTGTGATGTGATATGGTCAAGACATGATGCTAAATTTTATTGTATGAGATGATCATGTTTTGTAACCGAGTTATCGACAACTGGCAGGAGCCATATGGTTGTCGCTTTATTGTATGCAATGCAATTGCGTTGTAATGCTTTACTTTATCACTAAGCGGTAGCGATAGTCGTGGAAGCATAAGATTGGTGAGACGACAACGATGCTACGATGGAGATCAAGGTGTCGCGCCGGTGACGATGGTGATCATGATGGTGCTTCGAAGATAGAGATCGCAAGCACAAGATGATGATGGCCATATCATATCACTTATATTGATTGCATGTGATGTTTATCTTTTATGCATCTTATCTTGCTTTGATTGACGGTAGCATTTTAAGATGATCTCTCGCTAATTATCAAGAAGTGTTCTCCCTGAGTATGCACCGTTGCGAAAGTTCTTCGTGCTGAGACACCACGTGATGATCGGGTGTGATAGGCTCTACGTTCAAATACAACGGGTGCAAAACAGTTGCACACGCGGAATACTCAGGTTATACTTGACGAGCCAAGCATATACAGATATGGCCTCGGAACACGGAGACCGAAGGGTCGAGCATGAATCATATAGTAGATATGATCAACATAGTGATGTTCACCAATCAAACTACTCCATCTCACGTGATGATCGGACATGGTTTAGTTGATTTGGATCACGTGATCACTTAGAGGATTAGAGGGATATCTATCTAAGTGGGAGTTCTTTAGTAATATGATTAATTGAACTTAAATTTATCATGAACTTAGTACCTGATAGTATCTTGCTTGCTTATGTTTGACTGTAGATAGATGGCTCGTGCTGTTGTTCCGTTGAATTTTAATGCGTTCCTTGAGAAAGCAAAGTTGAAAGATGATGGTAGCAATTACACGGACTGGGTCCGTAACTTGAGGATTATCCTCATTGTTGCACAGAAGAATTACGTCCTGGAAGCACCACTGGGTGCCAGGCCTGCTGCTGGAGCAACACCAGATGTTATGAACTTCTGGCAGAGCAAAGCTGATGACTACTCAATAGTTCAGTGTGCCATGCTTTACGGCTTAGAATCGGGACTTCAACGATGTTTTGAACGTCATGGAGCATATGAGATGTTCCAAGAGTTGAAGTTAATATTTCAAGCAAATGCCCGGACTGAGAGATATGAAGTCTCCAATAAGTTCTATAGCTGCAAGATGGAGGAGAACAGTTCTGTCAGTGAGCATATACTCAAAATGTCTGGGTATAATAATCACTTGATTCAATTGGGAGTTAACCTTCCAGATGATTGCATCATTGACAGAATTCTCCAATCACTTCCACCTAGCTACAAGAGCTTCATGATGAACTATAATATGCAAGGGATGGTTAAGACAATTCCCGAGCTCTTCGCAATGCTGAAAGCTGCGGAGGTAGAAATCAAGAAGGAGCATCAAGTGTTGATGGTCAACAAGACCACTAGTTTCAAGAAAAAGGGCAAAGGGAAGAAGAAGGGGAACTTCAAAAAGAACAACAAGCAAGTTGCTGCTCAGGAGAAGAAACCCAAATCTGGACCTAAGCCTGAAACTGAGTGCTTCTACTGCAAGCAGACTGGTCACTGGAAGCGGAATTGCCCCAAGTATTTGGCGGATAAGAAGGATGGCAAGGTGAACAAAGGTATATATGATATACATGTTATTGATGTGTACCTTACTAATTCTCGCAGTAGCACCTAGGTATTTGATACTGGTTTTGTTGCTAATATTTGCAAATCGAAACAGGGACTACGGATTAAGCGAAGATTGGCTAAGGACGAGGTGACGATGCGCGTGGGAAATGGTTCCAAAGTCGATGTGATCGCGGTCGGCACGCTACCTCTACATCTACCTTCGGGATTAGTATTAGACCTAAATAATTGTTATTTGGTGCCAGCGTTGAGCATGAACATTATATCTGGATCTTGTTTGATGCGAGACGGGTATTCATTTAAATCAGAGAATAATGGTTGTTCTCTTTATATGAGTAATATCTTTTATGGTCATGCACCCTTGAAGAGTGGTCTATCTTATTAAATCTCGATAGTAGTGACACACATATTCATAATGTTGAAGCCAAAAGATACAGAGTTGATAATGATAGTGCAACTTATTTGTGGCATTGCCGTTTAGGTCATATCGGTGTAAAGCACATGAAGAAACTCCATACTGATGGACTTTTGGAACCACTTGATTATGAATCACTTGGTACTTGCGAACCGTGTCTTATGGGCAAGATGACCAAAACACCGTTCTCCGGTACTATGGAGAGAGCAACAGATTTGTTAGAAATCATACATACAGATGTATGTGGTCCGATGAATACTGAGGCTCGTGGCAGATATCGTTATTTTCTCACCTTCACAGATGACTTAAGCAGATATGGTATATCTACTTAATGAAACATAAGTTTGAAACATTTGAAAAGTTCAAAGAATTTCAGAGTGAAGTTGAAAATCATCGTAACAAGAAAATTAAATTCCTACGATCTGATCGTGGAGAAGAATATTTGAGTTACGAGTTTGGTGTACATTTGAAACAATGCGGAATAGTTTCGCAACTCACGCCACCCGGAACACCACAGCGTAATGGTGTGTCTGAACGTCATAGTCGTACTTTACTAGATATGGTGCGATCTATGATGTCTCTTACTGATTTACTGCTATCGTTTTGGGGTTATGCTTTAGAGATAGCCGCATTCACGTTAAATAGGGCACCATCAAAATCCGTTGAGACGATGCCTTATGAACTGTGGTTTGGCAAGAAACCAAAGTTGTCGTTTCTGAAAGTTTGGGGCTGCGTTGCTTATGTGAAAAAGCTTCAACCTGATAAGCTCGAACCCAAATCGGAGAAATGTGTCTTCATAGGATATCCAAAGGAAACTATTGGATACACCTTCTATCACAGATCCGAAGGCAAGACTTCTGTTGCTAAATTCGGAAACTTTCTAGAGAAGGAGTTTCTCTCGAAAGAAGTGAGTGGGAGGAAAGTAGAACTTGATGAGGTAATTGTACCTGCTCCCTTATTGGAAAGTAGTACATCACAGAAACCGGTTTCTATGACACCTACACCAATTAGTGAGGAAGCTAATGATGATGATCATGAAACTTCAGAACAAGATACTACTAAACCTCGTAGATCAACCAGAGTAAGATCCGCACCAGAGTGGTACGGTAATCCTGTTCTGGAAGTCATGCTACTAGATCATGATGAACCTACGAACTATGGAGAAGCGATGGTGAGCCCAGATTCCGCAAAATGGCTTGAAGCCATGAAATCTGAGATGGGATCCATGTATGAAGAACAAAGTGTGGACTTTGGTTGACTTGCCCGAAGATCGGCAAGCAATTGAGAATAAATGGATCTTCAAGAAGAAGACTGACGCTGACGGTAATGTTACTGTCTACAAAGCTCGACTTGTCGCAAAAGGTTTTCGACAAGTTCAAGGGATTTACTACGATGAGACCTTCTCACCCGTAGCGATGCTTAAGTCTGTCCGAATCATGTTAGCAATTGCCGCATTTTATGATTATGAAATTTGGCAGATGGATGTCAAATCTGCATTCCTGAATGGATTTCTGGAAGAAGAGTTGTATATGATGCAGCTAGAAGGTTTTGTCGATCCAAAGGGAGCTAACAAAGTGTGCAAGCTCCAGAGATCCATTTATGGACTGGTGCAAGCCTCTCGGAGTTGGAATAAACGCTTTGATAATGTGATCAAAGCATTTCGTTTTGTACAGACTTTTGGAGAAGCCTGTATTTACAAAAAAGTGAGTGGGAGCTCAGTAGCATTTCTGATATTATATGTAGATGACATATTACTAATCGGAAATGATATAGAATTTCTGGATAGCATAAAGGGATACTTGAATAAGAGTTTTTCAATGAAAAACCTCGGTGAAGCTGCTTACATATTGGGCATTAAGATCTATAGAGATAGATCAAGACGCTTAATTGGACTTTCACAAAGCACATACCTTGACAAAGTTTTGAAGAAGTTCAAAATGGATCAAGCAAAGAAAGGATTCTTGCCTGCGTTACAAGGTGTGAAATTGAGTAAGACTCAATGCCCGACCACTGCAGAAGATAGAGAGAAAATGAAAGATGTTCCCTATGCTTCAGCCATAGGCTCTATCATGTATGCAATGCTGTGTACCAGACCTGATGTATGTCTTGCTATAAGTCTAGCAGGGAGGTACCAAAGTAATCCAGGAGTGGATCACTGGACAGCGGTCAAGAACATCCTGAAATACCTGAAAAGGACTAAGGATATGTTTCTGATATATGGAGGTGACAAAGAGCTCATCGTAAATGGTTACGTTGATGCAAGCTTTGACACTGATCCGGACGATTCTAAATCGCAAACCGGATACGTGTTTACATTAAACGGTGGAGCTGTTAGTTGGTGCAGTTCTAAACAAAGCGTTGTGGCGGGATCTACATGTGAAGCGGAGTACATAGCTGCTTCAGAAGCAGCAAATGAAGGAGTCTGGATGAAGGAGTTCATATCCGATCTAGGTGTCATACCTAGTGCATCGGGTCCAATGAAAATCTTTTGTGACAATACTGGTGCAATTGCCTTGGCAAAAGAATCCAGATTTCACAAGAGAACCAAGCACATCAAGAGATGCTTCAATTCCATCCGGGATCTAGTCCAGGTGGGAGACATAGAGATTTGCAAGATACATACGGATCTGAATGTAGCAGACCCGTTGACTAAGCCTCTTCCACGAGCAAAACATGATCACCACCAAAGCTCCATGGGTGTTAGAATCATTACTGTGTAATCTAGATTATTGACTCTAGTGCAAGTGGGAGACTGAAGGAAATATGCCCTAGAGGCAATAATAAAGTTATTATTTATTTCCTTATATCATGATAAATGTTTATTATTCATGCTAGAATTGTATTATCCGGAAACATAATACTTGTGCGAATACATAGACAAACTAAACGTCACTAGTGTGCCTCTACTTGACTAGCTCGTTAATCAAAGATGGTTATGTTTCCTAACCATAGACATGTGTTGTCATTTGATTAATGTCACATCCCTAGTTATGGTATGACCTAGGCTAGCCTTCATGTGTGCATCATGTTTAAATTCCATTTAAATTTGAAATGGGGATTGGTGAAACCCTCAGAATCATTTCTGGAAATAACCCAGATAAAAATTGCTCCAAAAGGGTCCAAGAAAATGTTCATGTTGCTCTCTGAAAATATTGGTCAGAGTTAAAATTCAAACCAATATTTTAGGAGCTCATAAATATTTATTTTGGCCATTTGGAATTAATCCAGTAATTATTTGCGTTGGATAAATATTTTATTATATATAAAATATTGTCCAATAATTCTGAATTTTGGTGAGGGGCTTTGGAGTGGTCCAACTAGTCCCTACTAAAATTTACAGAATAAAATAAAATGATTTGGTATTTTTATCAAATCAAAACAAATGGAAGATAAATAGAAAAGAAACAGAAATGGTAAAAACCCACCTGTGCTTACCTGCGGCCCAGCTCCTGTGCTGGCCCTGCACTGTGCAGCCCAGCAGCAGCCCAGCCCATCTGTCCCCGTCCCCTGTCGTCTTCCTCCTGCCAGGAGGACAGCGCGTGTGGCCGCCATGGGCGAGCACGCGCCGGCCACCTCCTGCTTCCCCGCTCGCTGCTGGAGGCCCCCAACGACGCCACGCACTCCCCTCGACTCTCTCTCACTCTCTCTCGCTCTCCCTACTCCTCTGGATCCCTCTCTCTCGACCCGCCCGAGCGCTGCCGTCGCCGCCGCTCGCCGTTGCCGTAGCCACCGACTTCCCCTCGCCTCGCTGTTGTGTCCAGAAGCTCCGCCACGTCTGCGTCTACCTCCTCGTCAAGCCACGCGCCTCAGGAGGCCCTGGAGCGCCTCCATCGTCATCGTCTTCATCTCTGGCCGCCATGGATCCCCATCGCCGCACCGTCGACCTCAGCGCATCTCCGAGCTCGCTGACGACGTCTACGATGTCCCCGTGAGCTCTACTTTGTTCTCCTCTCCTCCCCGTGCTCGTTTGCCCCGCCTAGCTAGCTCAGCTGCCGCGCCCAAGACCTCATCGGCGCCGGCCATGGTGCCATCATGGCCAGAGGCCGAGCCAGCCGCTCCCGCGCGCGTCACCGTGCTCCTGGTGACGCCAGGAGGCCGTAGAGGGCCTCCGCAGTTCCTGTCATGCCCCGCAGCCCGTTTTTCGCCCGAAGCCGTGCTCCGGCCGCCGCCGCGAGCCTCGCTCCGGCGACCTCCGGCCACCCCTCCTCCTCCCATCTATCCCACTAGATGGGGGAGAGCACGGGCTATGCCCCGGTGCTCTCCGCCGTCCTTTTGGTCACCGGAATGGTGATCCCGAGCCCCTCCGCCGCGTTCGGCCTCGCCGGCGGCTAAACGCCGGTGGGGTTAACCGGTCTAACCCCCTAGTTGACCTGGGGTTTGACTACCAAGGGACAATGACAGGTGGGGCCCGGCCTGCTAATGTTTCTGTTAGGATTAGTTTAATTTCTAATTAACACTATTAACTAACAATGAGCCAATGACATGTGGGACCCGGTCGTCAGGTTTGACCTGGTCAGCTCCGTTGACCTGCTGACACAGGCATGACGCAATGCTGATGCAGTTATTCTTTTTCTGGAATTATTTTTAAACAGGAAATTCCAGAAAATGTTCAAAACTTCAAAAATTCATAGAAATTCAACCGTAGCTTAGATTGAAATAATTTATATATGAAAAATTATCAGAAAAATTCAATCTATCCATCTGTACCATTTTCATGCATGACAAACCATCTATACATGCTGTATATATGAAAACACACTTATGGCATATTTAAGAACTTAATTTGGAGTTGTATTTGAACCCTTGGTTCAAATGGACTTCAACCAAATAAATGCTAGATGCATTAACTCAAACAACATCACATACTCATGCCATGTTCATGCATCATAATGTTGCATATGCTTGTGTTTGATTTCCGACACCGTTCCTTCTCGATAGGTCCTGCTCCGGAGAGTGTTCGAGAGTACCTGTCTGAGGAGTAGTGCCCCCCTGTTGATCTACCAGGCAAGCTACCCCCCTGTTCATTCCGATAAAATCCTACTCTCTCGCTCCTGCTCTCATTTATTGCATTAGGACAACAACGATTCAACTGCTACTTTATGCTGCGGTAGTTGAACCCATTCCTCTGCATGACCTGTCATTGCCACAGTAAATAGTTAAAACCCACTAGCACGTGTAGTAGTTGTTTGAGCCATGTTGTGTTCCTACCATGCCATGCCTGCTATTGCTTAGAGTTGTGTCAGGTCTGATTCATCGGGAATGATATGGAATGTTATGATATGTTCTGGTAATGAGAGTTAAGCGTGTGAACACGATTTGGTAAAGGTAGCGGTGAGAGGCCATGTAGGAGTACATGGTGGGTTGTCTCATTGGGACCGTCCTTAAGAACTGAGTTCTTTGTAAGTTGTCCAATGACTAGCTACTACCACACATTGGGCTCCGGGCGCTCCAAGCTCTCTCGACTTATTAACCGCCTTGAACTCTATCCAGGAGTTGCAAATAGTTTCTGGTGTTTGTAGGTAGTGCTATTTTTCTACCGAGTGGCACCCGGCAGGGTGGACTTGGGACAGACTAGGCACACGTGGCCCGGTGTACCGAGTGGCACCCGGATGGTGGGCTCGGGAACCCTATACACATTGTTTGGGGCCATGAGCGAAACCTCGGCCGGATCTCCTTGCGGATGGAACCCGAATAGGCGATAAACCTGGACTAGAGTCTTGTGTGGTTAGTCAGGTCGTGGCCGACACCCTCGCCTTCTTCCGCTTGAAGGTTGCCGAGATACATGACGGGTATACGGTGATAAGTGGTGAGAGCGTGTGTGATGAAGTACACCCCTGCAGGGTTATCATGATCTATTCGAATAGCCATGTCCTCGGTTATGGACTTCTTGGATGCTTACGTGGTACATAGACAACCTGAAGTGGATACTCTAAAATGCTCAAGATAAGTGTGAGTGCTATGGATGGCCTTCTCGTAGGAGAGACGGGGATGAATCCATAGTAGTGTATTGATGTGGTGATTAGTGGACTCGTGTGCGCTGCCTCACCTCAAAGAAGTTTCTCATTGTCACAGAACAGGATAGCCACTGAGTCAAAGCTGGCTTGCTACAACTAAACCCCACATTACCTTCTTGATACAAATGCATGTATGATAGGATCTGATGTAAGTCTTGCTGAGTACCTTTGTACTCATGTTTGCTTTATTTATGTTTTGCAGGTGAGACACCTGTCTCACTAGTAGTACCGCTTGGACTTCGACGAGTAGCTTGTTACCTCAGCTACGATCTTGTACCTTGGAGGGACTTGTAGATAGTCAGGCTTCTCGGCCTTTTTCTTTTGTAGTTGTCTGTACTCAGACATGTAATGCTTCCGTTGCTTGTATGCTCTGAATGATGGGTCATGTGACCCCTGTTTGTATTTATGCTATGTGGCTCTTTTGAGCCTTTATCTATATGAGTTGCGTTATGTTGTGATGCCATGTTGTACCTCACATACTTGCATGTTATGCGTACGTGTGATGTGTATTGCTATGTGTGGGATCCGACAATCGAGTTGTTTGTCCTTGGCAGCCTCTCTTATGGGGAAATATAGTCTAGTGCTTCCTTGAGCCATAGTAGTCCGCTACAGCCCAGTTCACTGGAGTCCTGCTAGCCCAGCGCTACTGCTCAGAACACTTGACTGGCCGGCATGTGTTCCACTTCGTTCCTATGTATGTCCCTTCGGGGAAATGTCACGCGGTGACTTCCAGAGTCATGTTAGCCCAGTGCTACAGCCCGGATTCATACGATGTTGACCGACATGCTCGATGTGATTCATGTATGCCTGTCTCCATAGGTCTGTGTCGCTTTGGGTTCACGACTAACCATGTCGGCCTGGGTTCTCTGTCATATGGATGCTAGCGACACTATCATATACGTGAGCCAAAAGGCGCAAACAGTTCCGGGCCATGGTAAGGCGACACCCGTGGGGATACCGTGCGTGAGGCCGCAAAGTGATATGAGGTGTTACATGCTAGATCGGTGTGACTTAGAATCGGGGTCCCGACAATTAACGGGATCACATCATTAGGAGAATGATGTGATTGACATGACCCATTCCATTAGCTTAGCACCCGATCGTTTAGTATGTTGCTATTGCTTTCTTCATGACTTATACATGTTCCTATGACTATGAGATTATGCAACTCCCGTTTGCCGGAGGAACACTTTGTGTGCTACCAAACATCACAACGTAACTGGGTGATTATAAAGGAGCTCTACAGGTGTCTCCAAAGGTACATGTTGGGTTGGCGTATTTCGAGATTAGGATTTGTCACTCCGATTGTCGGAGAGGTATCTCTGGGCCCTCTCGGTAATGCACATCACATAAGCCTTGCAAGCATTGCAACTAATGAGTTAGTTGCGAGATGATGTATTATGAAACGAGTAAAGAGACTTGCTAGTAACGAGATTGAACTAGGTATTGAGATACCGACGATCGAATATCGGGCAAGTAACATACCGATGACAAAGGGAATAACGTATGTTGTTATGCGGTCTGACCGATAAAAGATCTTCGTAGAATATGTGGGAGCCAATATGAGCATCCAGGTTCCGCTATTGGTTATTGACCGGAGACATGTCTCGGTCATGTCTACATTGTTTTCGAACCCGTATGGTCCGCACACTTAACGTTACGATGACAGTTTCATTATGAGTTTATATATTTTGATGTACCGAAGTTTGTTCGGAGTCCCGGATGTGATCATGGACATGACAAGGAGTCTCGAAATGGTCGAGACATAAAGATTGATATATTGGAAGCCTATGGTTGGACATCGGAAGTGTTCCGGGTGAAATCGGCATTTTACCGGAGTACCGGGAGGTTACCAGAACCCCCCCC
>NC_041380.1:454933189-455034311 GCF_002162155.2 Triticum dicoccoides
GCGGCGCCCCTCCCTTTTCCTTTCTTCCCTCTCCTCCTTCCCCCCAAGTCCTAATCCAACTAGGGAAAGGGGGGAGTCCTACTCCCGATAGGAGTAGGACTCCTCAGGTGCGCCTCCTCCTAGGGCCGGCCGCACCCCCGCTTGCTCCTTTATATACGGGGGCAGGGGGCACCTCTAGACACACAAGTTGATCCTGGTGATCGTTTTCTTAGCCGTGTGCGGTGCCCCCCTCCACCATACTCCTCAATAATATTGTAGCGGTGCTTAGGTGAAGCCCTGCGACAGTAGAACATCAAGATCGTCACCACGCCGTCGTGCTGACGGAACTCTTCCCCGACACTTTGCTGGATCGGAGTCCGGGGATCGTCATCGAGCTGAACGTGTGCTAAAACTCGGAGGTGCCATAGTTTCGGTGCTTGATCGGTCAGACCGTGAAGATGTACGACTACATCAACCGCATTGTCATAACGCTTCCACTGTCGGTCTACGAGGGTACGTAGACAACACTCTCCCCTCTCGTTGCTATGCATCACCATGATCTTGCGTGTGCGTAGGAATTTTTTTGAAATTACTACGTTCCCCAACAGAATCAGGTAACGAGGAGGAGCTTTCTATCCAACCAATCTCATTAATAAGGAGCTCCAAAAATAGGATTGAACCCACACATGATGTGGTGAAGAAGAAGAAAAGAAAAAGGAAGAGAGGTAAAAAGGTATCTCTCCCAAATAAAGTTGCTCCTATTATTGCTGTGCCTCATGAAAATGAAGATGATACACTTGATGATGATCTCGTTATGCCTATTGCTTGTTGTGATGATTATGATTGGGAATATAATGATACTTCTTATGATCTTGAAAATCTTTTTGGTACTTGCTTGGAAGAATTTAATAATTGCTATACTATCGGTGCTATCTATACTATTAATGATGAGAGTGATTATGCTTATGATATGAAAAGGCCCAAGCTTGGGGAAGCTATGTTTGATGAGGATGACATATTTGAGAATATATTTGCTGCAATTAATGTTTGTTCCAAGCTTGGGGAAGCTATGATTAATGAAGATGATATTTTTAGTCTCCCAAGTTTTGATATGCAAGTATATAATGATGATAGCATGCCTCCTACTTATGATGATTATTGTGATGATACTTATGCTATAAAAATTAGTGATTATATTTATAAAACTTGTCATGGTTATGATTACCCCTTCTCTGAACATTACTCTTTTAATGTGGAAACAATTTATAGTATTCAAGTTTCCTATGATACTCCCACTATTCCGAATAAGAAGAATTTTTCCTATGTGGAGAGTAATAAATTTTCTATGCTTGTAGATCATGAAAAGAATGCTTTAGGTACTGGTTGTATTGTTGAATTCATTCATGATGCTACTGAAAATTATTATGAGGGAGGAATATATGCTTGTAGGAGTTGCAATAATATCAAGTTTCCTCTCTATGTGCTTAAAGTTTTGAAGTTATGCTTGTTTTAACTTCCTATGCAAGTTGATTCTTGTTCCCATAAGTTGTTTGCTCACAAAATCCCTATGCATAGGAAGTGGGTTAGACTTAAATGTTCTAGTCATATTCTTCATGATGCTCTCTTTATGTTACAATTCTTATCTTTTATGTGAGCATCATTGAAATCATCATGCCTAGCTAGGGGCGTTAAACGATAGCGCTTGTTGGGAGGCAACCCAACTTTGTTTTTTTTCCTGTTTAGTAATAAATAATTAATCTAGCCTCTGTTTAGATGTGGTTTTATGATTTTAATTAGTGTTTGTGCCAAGTAGAACCTTTGGGAAGACTTGGGGAAAGTCTTGTTGATCATGCTGTAAAAAACAGAAACTTTAGCGCTCACTAGAATTGCTGCCATTTTTATTTGGAGAGTGCTATTTAGTTAATTCTTTTTGAAGATGATTAATAGATAAATTACTCAGGTCCAGCAATTTATTTTATATTTTTTTGGGTTCCATAAGTATACGTTTGATCCAGATTACTACAGACTGTTCTGTTTTTGACAGATTCTGTTTCCGATGTGTTGTTTACTTATTTTGATGAATCTATGGCTAGTAAAATAGTTTATAAACCATAGATAAGTTGGAATACAGTAGGTTTAATACCAATATAAATAAATAATGAGTTCATTACAGTACCTTGAAGTGGTGATTTATTTTCTTATACTAACGGAGCTTACGAGTTTTCTGTTAAGTTTTGTGTTGTGAAGTTTTCAAGTTTTGGGTAAAGATTCGATGGACTATGGAATAAGGAGTGGCAAGAGCCTAAGCTTGGGTATGCCCATGGCACCCCCAAGATAATCTAAGGACACCTAAAATCCAAAGCTTGGGGATGCCCCAGAAGGCATCCCCTCTTTCGTCTTCGTTCATCGGTAACTTTACTTGGAGCTATATTTTTATTTACCACATGATATGTGTTTTGCTTGGAGTGTCAATTTATTTTGTTAGGATTTGCTTTATGTTATTTAGAACAATGTTTTTCATCTTTTATTTCAATAAAAGTGGCATTGACAGCCTTTACTATGCCTATGTTACAAGTATACATGTTGCAGTTTGAAAACAGAAAGTTTACCGCTGTTGCAATAATTACCTAGAAAAGTCAGAATGTGATAAAATGTTGAAACCTTTTGAATATTAAGCTCTGATAAATTTACTACAGTGGGAATTTTATTTCATAATTTTTGGATCTAGGGAAGTATGGATGTTGCTGCATTCTTTACAGACTATCCTGTTTAGGCAGATTGCTGTTATGTTTGCATTGTTTGCATATGTTTGCTTCTTTAATGATTCTATTTGAGGATAGGACTATTAAATATGCAGAGGCATTTAGTATTAAATGTTGAATAATAATTTTAGTGGTTTGCTACAGTAGAGTATGATAAGGTTTTTGCAATGGTTTATACTAACTTATCTCACGAGTCCTTGTTGAGTTTTGTGTGGATGAAGCTTTTGAGATTTAGGGAGACCGTGATAAGAGAGGAATTAAGGAGACACGAAATCTCAAGCTTGGGGATTCCCAAGGCACCCCAAGATAATATTTCAAGAAGTCTCAAGCATCTAAGCTTGGGGATGCCCCGGTTGGCATCCCACCTTTCTTCTTCAACAACTATCGGTTAGTATCGGTTGATCCTAAGTTTTTGCTTCTTCACATGATGTTTGCCATTCTTAGAATGTCATTTTATTTTGCTTTGCTTTCTGTTTGAATAAAATACCAAGATCTGAAATTCTTAAAATGTTAGAGAGTCTTCACATAGTTGCATAATTATTCAACTACTCATTGATCTTCACTTATATCTTTCGGAGTAGTTTGCTGTTTGCTCTAGTGCTTCACTTATATCTTTTAGAGCATGGTGGTAGTTTTATTTTGAAAAATAGATGAACTCTCATGCTTCACTTATATTATTTTGAGAGTCTTAAATAGCATGGTAATTTCCTTAAAATCCTAATATGCTAGGTATTCAAGAATAATAAAATTCTCTTATGAGTGTGTTGAATACTAAGAGAAGTTTGATACTTGATGGTTGTTTTGAGATATGGAGATGGTGATATTAGAGTCATGCTAGTTGAGTAGTTGTGAATTTGAGAAATACTTGTGTTGAAGCTTGTGATTCCCGTAGCATGCACGTATGGTGAACCGTTATGTGGTGAAGTCGGAGCATGATTTATTTTTTGATTGCCTTCCTTATGAGTGGCAGTCGGGGACGAGTGATGGTCTTTTCCTACCAATCTATCCCCCTAGGAGCATGCGCATAGTACTTTGTTTCGATAACTAATAGATTTTTGCAATAAGTGTGTGAGTTCTTTATGACTAATGTTGAGTCCATAGATTATACGCACTCTCACCCTTCCACCATTGCTAGCCTCTCTAGTACCGCGCAACTTTCGCCGGTACCATAAACCCACCATATACCTTCCTCAAAACATCCACCATACCTACCTATTATGGCATTTCCATATCCATTCCGAGATATATTGCCATGCAACTTTCCACTGTTCCGTTTATGACACACTCCATCATTGTCATATTGCTTTGCATGATCATGTAGTTGACATCGTATTTGTGGCAAAGCCACCGTTCATAATTCTTTCATACATGTCACTCATGCATCATTGCACATCCCGGTACACCGCCGGAGGCATTCATATAGAGTCATATCTTGTTCTAAGTATCGAATTGTAATTCTTGAGTTGTAAGTAAATAAGAGTGTGATGATCATCATTATTAGAGCATTGTCCCGGTGAGGAAAGGATGATGGAGACTATGATTCCCCCACAAGTCGGGATGAGACTCCAAACGGAAAAAAATAAAAAATAAAAGAGGCCAAAGAAGCCCAAAAAAGCGGCCATAAAAAAAAGCCCCAAATAAAAAAAATGAGAGAAAAAGAGAGAAGGGACAATGTTACTATCCTTTTACCACACTTGTGCTTCAAAGTAGCACCATGATCTTCATGATAGAGAGTCTCCTATGTTGTCACTTTCATATACTAGTGGGAATCTTTCATTATAGAACTTGGCTTGTATATTCCAATGATGGGCTTCCTCAAAATGCCCTAGGTCTTCATGAGCAAGCGAGTTGGATGCACACCCACTTAGTTTCCTTTTTGAGCTTTCATATACTTATAGCTCTAGTGCATCCGTTGCATGGCAATCCCTACTCACTCACATTGATATCTATTGATGGGCATCTCCATAGCCCGTTGATACGCCTAGTTGATGTGAGACTATCTTCTCCCTTTTTGTCTTCTCCACAACCACCATTCTATTCCACCTATAGTGCTATGTCCATGGCTCACGCTCATGTATTGCGTGAATATTGAAAAAGTTTGAGAACATCAAAAGTATGAAACAATTGCTTGGCTTGTCATCGGGGTTGTGCATGATTTAAATATTTTGTGTGGTGAAGATGCAGCATAGCCAGACTATATGATTTTGTAGGGATAACTTTCTTTGGCCATGTTATTTTGACAAAACATAATTGCTTAGTTAGTATGCTTGAAGTATTATTGTTTTTATGTCAATATTAAACTTTTGTCTTGAATCTTATGGATCTAAATATTCATACCACAATTAAGAAGAATTACATTGAAATTATGCCAAGTAGCACTCCGCATCAAAAATTCTTTCTTTTATCATTTACCTACTCGAGGACGAGCAGGAATTAAGCTTGGGGATGTTTGATACGTCTCCAACGTATCTATAATTTTTTATTGCTCCATGCTATATTATCTACTGTTTTGGGCAATATTGGGCTTTATTATCCACTTTTATATTACTTTTGGGACTAACCTATTAACCGGAGGCCCAGCCCAGATTTGCTGTTTTATGCCTATTTCAGTGTTTCGAAGAAAAGGAATATCAAACGGAGTCAAAACGGAACGAAATCAACTGGAGAAGTTATTTTTGGAAGGAAACCTACTGGATAGACTTGGACCCTACGTCAGAAGATGAAGGAGGTGCTCACGAGGGCAGGGGGCGCACCCTAGGCGCGCCCCCTGCCTCGTGGCCCCCCCTTCGGTCCACCGACGTACCCCTTGTACCCATATATACCTACGTATCGTAAAACTTCCAGAGAACAGAATAGATCGGGAGTTCCGCCACCAGAAGCCTCCATAGCCACCGAAACCCAATCTAGACCCGTTCCGGTACCCTACCGGAGGGGGCAATCCTTCTCCGGTGGCCATCTTCATCATCCCGGTGCTCTCCATGACGAGGAGGGAGTAGTTCTCCCTCGGGGCCGAGGGTATGTACCAGTAGCTATGTGTTTGATCTCTCTCTCTCTCTCGTGTTCTTGAGGTGATACGATCTTGATGTATCACGAGCTTTGCTATTATAGCTGGATCTTATGTTTCTCCTCCCCCTCTACTCTCTTGTAATGAATTGAGTTTCCCCTTTGTAGTTATCTTATCGGATTGAGTCTTTAAAGATTTGAGAACACTTGATGTATGTCTTGCCGTGGATATCTGTGGTGACAATGGGATATCACGTGATTCACTTGATGTATGTTTTGGTGATCAACTTGCGGGTTCCGCCCATGAACCTATGCATAGGGGTTGGCACACGTTTTCGTCGTGATTCTCCGGTAGAAACTTTGGGGAACTCTTTGAGGTTCTATGTGTTGGTTGAATAGATGAATTTGAGATTGTGTGATGCATATCGTATAATCATACCCACGGATACTTGAGGTGACATTGGAGTATCTAGGTGACATTAGGGTTTTGGTTGATTTGTGTCTTAAGGTGTTATTCTAGTACGAACTCTAGGGCTGTTTGTGACACTTATAGGAATAGCCCAACAGATTGATTGGAAAGAATAAATTTGAGGTGGTTTCGTACCCTACCATAATCTCTTCGTTCGTTCTCCGCTATTAGTGACTTTGGAGTGACTCTTTGTTGCATGTTGAGGGATAGTTATGTGATCCAATTATGTTATTATTGTTGAGGGAACTTACACTAGCGAAAGTATGAACCCTAGGCCTTGTTTCAATGCATTGCAATACCGTTTACGCTCACTTTTATCACTTGTTACCTTGCTGTTTTTATAATTTCAGATTACAAATACCTTTATCTACTATCCATATACCACTTGTATCACCATATCTTCGCCGAACTAGTGCACCTATACAATTTACCATTGTATTGGGTGTGTTGGCGACACAAGAGACTCTTTGTTATTTGGTTGTAGGGTTGCTTGAGAGAGACCATCTTCATCCTACGCCTCCTATGGATTGATAAACCTTAGGTCATCCACTTGAGGGAAATTTGCTACTGTCCTACAAACCTCTGCACTTGGAGGCCCAACAACGTCTACAAGATGAAGGTTGTGTAGTAGACATCAGGACACCCCTACAGGGATTTGAACTTTCGAAAGTCGTGCCCGCGGTTATGGGCAGATGGGAATTTGTTAATATCCAGTTGTAGAGAACTTGACACTTGACTTAATTAAAATGCATCAACCGTGTGTGTAGCCGTGATGGTCTCTTCTCGGCGGAGTCCGGGAAGTGAACACGGTTCTTGTGTTATGCTTGAACGTAAGTAGCTTCAGGATCACTTCTTGATCATTATAGCCTCTCGACCGTGCCTTGTTTCTCTTCTCGCTCTCATTTGCGTAAGTTAGCCACCATATATGCTAGTGCTTGCTGCAGCTCCACCTCACTAGCTTTTCCTACCCATAAGCTTAAATAGTCTTGATCGCGAGGGTGTGAGATTGCTGAGTCCCCGTGACTCACAGATTACTTCCAAAAACCAGATGCAGGTGCCGACGATGCCAGTGCAGGGGACGCGACCGAACTCAAGTGGGAGTTCAATGAGGATTCAGGACGTTACTATGTTTCCTTTCCAGACGATCAGTAGTGGAGCCCAGTTGGGGCGATCGGGGATCTATTGCATTTGGGGTTGTCTTTATTTTGGTTCCGTAGTCGGACCTTGATTGTATTCTGGATGATGTAATGCTATATTTATGTATTGTGTGAAGTGGCGATTGTAAGGCAACTCTTTATCTCTTTCTTATTCAGTACATGGGATGTGTAAAGATTACCCCTCTTGCGACATGCCTACTATGCGGCTATGCTTCTAAGTCGTGCTCCGACACGTGGGAGATATGGCTGCATCGTGGGTGTTACAGGAGGACTAATGGGACATTTTGGACGTGACAAGACTTTTGCTACGCTCTCCAAGAACAATTATTGGCCTAAGATGTTTCGCGACGTCAACCGCTTCACCAACCGATGCTCTGCATGTCGCAAAGCTAAGTCTAAAGCTCAATCTCATGGCCTTTACATGCCTCTACCAATTCCATACCAACCATGGGAAGATATTTGCATGGAGTTTGTACTTGGATTGCCTAGAACTCGAAATGGAAAGGATTCGATATTTGCTGTTGTGGACCGTTTCTCTAAGATGGCACATTTCATTCCTTGCAACAAGATAGACGATGCTTCACATGTTAACAATCTCTTTTGTAGGAAAATATTGCATCTCCATGGAGTACCAAAGATGATTGTCTCGGACCGCGACGTCAAGTTCCTAAGCTACTTTTGGAATACCCTATGTGCCAAGCTCGGAATCAAGCTGTTCTTCTCCACGGCTTACCATCCTGAAACCGATGGCCAAACGGAGGTGACCAATCACACCCTCACCGCTCTACTTCGAGTGCTCATCAAGAAGAACATCAAGGAGTGGGAGGAGTGTCTACCTATCGCCGAGTTCGCCTACAACCGTGCAAGACACTCAACAACCGGCAAGTCCCCCTTCGAGGTCGTCTACGGATTCAACCCATTGTCCCCTTTGGACATTCTCCCGCTACCACTACAAGAGCGCATCAATATGGACGCAAGTGCACGTGTGAATCATCTCAAGAAGGTGCATGAAGATACAAGGCAAACCATAGAGCGCCAAGTACAACGACGACCAAGCGCAACATCGACAAGCACCCTATGGTATTCCACATTAGAGATCTTGTGTGGCTACACCTTCTCAAGGACCGCTTCCCCCATGAACTCAAGTCCAAACTTCGACCGCGAGCAGATGGACCCTTCAAGGTGCTTGCACGCTACAACAACAACGCATACAAGATCGACCTCCCGCGCGACAAGTACTTCGTGAGCAACATCTTCAACGTCAAGGATCTCTCGCCCTACCATGGTGATGAGGATTTTGATCCGAGGTCGGATCTTCCCCAAGGGAGGGGAGATGATGCGGAGCATCCTACGGTCATCCCCAAGGACCCACCATCGTCTCACGATCTCTGTGAAAGACCCCACTTACTTTATTTTTGGAGAAGAGTGAATTTATTAGCTAGCAATAGATATACATTCAATTTTCATAGTGTGTTCAATAGAAAAACCCTATGCACCTATTAGCGGCGTGAAGAGATTTTTCCCCCTAGGGTCTCGCGACTAGGGTTTTCCAGTCGTCAAGCGGCGGCGGCGGTGTGAGTTCATTCCTTCGGCCATTCACAAGTCCCTCACCCCTCCTCCCTCCTTGCCCCTTCTCCTTCTTGGGCCGATCTTGGGGACAACTCACTTGTCTACCCAACCTTGGTTGGACAACGGGAGTGTCTAGGGTCTAGGGGTTGTTGTCAGGCTTCTGCGATTTTTGATATTGATGCAGAGCATCCTACGGTCATCCCCAAGGACCCACCATTGTCTCACGAAGTGCCAAGAGGACCCATGACTCGAGCTAGAGCTAGAGCTCTCGAGACCGAGGTGACTTCTTTCCTTAGTGATATTGCTTATGTTCCCCTCGAGACATGGCTACTACCTATGTAACACCCACGATGCGGCTATATCTCTCACGTGTCGGAGCACGACTTAGAGGCATAACCGCATAGTAGGCATGTCGCAAGAGGGGTAATCTTTACACATCCCATGTACTGAATAAGAAAGGGATAAAAAGTTGGCTTACAATCGCCACTTCACACAAAACATAAAAATATAGCATTACATCATCCAGAATACAATCAAGGTCCGACTATGGAACCAAAATAAAGAAAGACCACCCCTAATGCAAAAGATCCCCGATCGTCCCAACTGGGCTCCTCTACTGATCAACTGAAAACGAAAAAAACACAACGAACAAGATCTTCATCGAGCTCCCATCTGAGCTGGGTTGTGTCACCTGCACTGGTATCATCGGCACCTGCAACTGTTTGGGAGTAATCTGTGAGCCACGAGGAGTCAGCAATCTCGCACCCTCGCGATCAAGACTATTTAAGCTTATAGGTAGGAAAAGGTAGTGAGGTGGAGCTACAGAAAGCACTAGCATATATGGTGGCTAACATACGCAAATAAGAGCGAGAAGAGAAGCAAAGCACGGTCGTGAACTAGAGGTGACCAAGAAGTGATCCTGAAACTACTTACGTTCAAGCATAACTCCAAAGTCGTGTTCACTTCCTGGACTCCGTCGGAAAGAGACCATCACGGCTACACACGCGCTTGATGCATTTTAATTAAGTTAAGTGTCAAGTTCTCTACAACCGGATATTAACAAATTCCCATCTGCTCATAACCGCGGGCACGGCTTTTGAAAGTTCAAAACCCTGCAGGGGTGTCCCAACTTAGCCCATCACAAGCTCTCACGGTCAACGAAGGATATTCCTTCTCCCAGGAAGACCTGATCAGACTCGGAATCCCGGTTACAAGACATTTCGACAATGGTAAAACAAGACCAGCAAAGCCACCCGAATGTGCCAACAAATCCCGATAGGAGCTGCACATATCTCGTTCTCAGGGCACACCGGATTGTCCAAGGTTCCGGTAGGCCAGCCCAGAGTTGCCCCTGGTGGCCACCGGCAGCTGACAGGTTGGACCAACACTCAGAGGAGCACTTCCCCGGGGGTTTAAATAAAGATGGCCCTTGAGTCTGCAGAACCCAAGGGAAAGAAAAGGCTAGATGGCAAATGGTAAAACCAATGTTGGGCCTTGTTGGAGGAGTTTTATTCAAGGCGAACTGTCAAGGGGTTCCCATTATAACCTAACCGCGTAAGGAACACAAAATCAAGGAACATAACACCGGTATGACGGAAACTAGGGCAGCAAGAGTGGAACAAAACACCAGGCATAAGGCCGAGCCTTCCACCCTTTACCAAGTATATAGATGCATTAATTAAAATAAGAGATATTGTGATATGCCAACATAACCATGTTCCAACATGGAACAAACTTCAACTTCAACTTCACCTGCAACTAGCAACGCTATAAGAGTGTCTGAGCAAAGCGGTAACATAGCCAAACAACGGTTTGCTAGGAAAGGTGGGTTAGAGGCTTGACATGGCAATATGGAAGGCATGATATAGCAAGTGGTAGGTATCGCGGCATAGCAAAAGAGCAAACAACTAGCAAGCAAATATAGAAGTGATTTCGAGGGTATGGTCATCTTACCTGAGATCTCGTAAGGAAGAAGAACGAATCCAAGAAGTAGATGAACGGACGTAGTCAAACAGATCCTCACAAACGCGATGTTATCGGAACTAACCCAAAGAAGCAACACCGGAAAGAAGCAAACAACATAGTAAACAACCATCACATAAACATGGCATGATGCACAACCAAGTATGATGCATGTCCGGTTTAAAGAGGCATGGCAATATGGGAAAGTGCACAAGCAATTCTACAAATTAAGTGGAGCTCAATATGCAACGAGTTGCATATTGATGAAACACCACATCAAATATTTAGTTCTCTCTCGATTAAGTACCCAACAATATTAAATGTTGATTAACATGGCAAGAGGTGAAGCAAATAAAAACTACCTATCTAGGCAAGTTTAAATGAGGCCGGAACAACAAACAACAAGTCCGGAGAAATCCTCATGAGCATATATTAGGTTTGGTACTGTTCTGCCCTATACACAATTTTAGAGTTGTTAAACATGCAAAGTAAATCCACCATGTTAAACTAGGCATTTTTCTACCCCATTTACATATAAAGTTTGTTAAGTTTGGAGTTATGGTCATTTAGTTATGAAATAAAGCATTTTAACATGGCATGGGAGCAAATTTAACCAAACAGCATTTTAAGCATTTTAAACATAGATGAAAGTGGCATATTATGGACCTACACAAAATTCTAAGCATTTTTCATATATAACACATTTTAATATGATGCACGGTTCATGAGTTATTAAATGCATGATGTCCAAGGGTTTTTCTGCAAAACTGTAATACACTGGATACATGACAAATTCACAGATCTAAAAAAAAAGCTACACTGGGCCGAATCTGCTGGCTGGCCCAATAGTGCACATGGGAGGCTGGGCACGTCCTCACCTCGTTGGGCCGGATCTAGCCAGCGGCTGGGCCTCAGCGCGCGGTTCAGTGGAGGTGGGCTTGCGGGAAGCAGCTCTGGAGGCTGGTGACTTGTCGCTGGCGGGGCGCTGGTCAACGCGAAGCAAGCAGCAGCAGTTCGAGCAGGGAAAAACAGGGGAGCGGCCGCAGGAGTACTTGCGCGGCGGCTTGCCAGTGGTCTCCTGTGGGGTGGTGCGGCGCCCTGGAGGCGGGGACGAGGCCGAGAACACGGGGAACGCGGGGCGGCAGGGGCCAGGCGCGGCGACAGCTTGCTGGCGAGGGGCGAGGTGGATGCAGGCGAGTGACTGGGCGTCGAGCCTCCTGGATCCGTGCGACGAGGAGGAAAGACGGGGCGTGGTCGAGCTCGTGCTCGACGTCGAGGAAGAGGAGGCGCTCGAGTTGCGTCTACGGACGAGGCAATGGACGACGGCTGGGTCCGGGCAAGGGAAAACAGGGACGAATGGTTCTGGCCGACCGAGCGCGGCGGGGAAGGAAAGCGCGAGGCAGTGGCAAGCACGGGAGGTGCAGAACCTTGCACCGGCGACCATGGTAGTAGGGGCGAGCTCCATTCGTTTCCTAGCAGAGGAGAAAAACAAACGAGGGAGGGAGAGAGTTTAGAGGAGGTAGGAGAGGAAAACATGGGAGAGAAAAAGGAAGCCGGCGGCGACTCATCTACTGGGTTTTGCTGGCGACGAACGGTGGCGCGGCTGTGGTCAGGGATGAAGGAGCTGCGGGGGGCCGGACTTGCTCAGGATGCAGGGGAGGCAGAGGCGTGCGAGGCCGTGGCCTCGATCCATCCTGGAAATTTAGATACAAGAGAATGAAGAGATCACGAGCTGATTAGTGAAAACTTGAATGATGCACCGGTAAGATTTGGAGAACGAGAGCTGAAAGATGGAATGAATAATTCTGAGGGCTTTGGACGAATCAAACTGAAAAGACTTCTGAATTGCTCCGGATGGGTGAAAAGCATTCTCACAATCGAAAACAATTATTAGAGGATGGCATCAAGCTAGAATCACGAATCTTTGAGAGAATGGGTTAGATTTGGAGGAAAAACTCTTCTTCGGTCTTCAAAATCCGAGAATGATGACGAGAAACACCACCTTGAATTGTTGAGGCACTCCGGGATGAAGAATAGAAAGGTTGAACCAACGATTTAAAGAATTTGAAAGATCTTGGAGAAATGCAAATGACTGATGATAATTCATTCTTATGTCAAACTTCGAAAATGTGCTGGCTGGCTGGCTGGCTGCAGGGAAGATTGAGCGTGGGGGCTGGCTGCGGGGAAGATCGAGCATGGGGGGAAGGAGGAGGCAGACCGAATGTTGGATCGGGGCGGATGAGGCTGGTGACTCGCTCGGTGGGGAATGGGAGGATCCCGAGGTGGGATTTGAGGCCGGGTGGCGGCAGTGATGGGACAATCCTCCTAGAATTTAGGGTTAGACTAGATTAGGTTAGGGGGCTGCTATCTCTCTCTCTCTCTCTCTCTCTCTATATATATATATATATATATATAGTGTTACTATTCATCACCCAGGGTGCAGAATAAGTTATTCTTCACCCGAGGTAATCTTATGATCATTTCATAATTAAATTACGTTTGGAATTCAAATAGTTACATCCTATTGAATCACTACGTAAAATTTGACATAAGAAAAATAAAAATATATGTCATAATACAAGAAAATTTGCAGTTTATGTGTATTTTAGACTATGTTTTTACGTTTGTAATTTTACATAACATAAAATATATATTACGGCGATTATATATTTTCTTACAGTCCATTTTTCCGTCGGAAATATGACAAAACTTACGGAACGTAAAATTACGGTGCATTGATGGTAAAATAGAGGGGGTGACGAATAACTATTCCTCACCCAGGGTGACGAATAACTATTCCTCACCCAGGGTGACGAATAGCGCGACCCTATATATATGACCATCGGATCGAAATCCGACGAACGAGAATAAATATGCTAAGGAGTCCAAAAGAGAAACCGATGATGATTTATGGATGTTTGGGGATGATCTGGATCCATCGGTGATGACTGCACGGGTCGGGTCCGGGACAGTTTTCGGACGCGCGCGCGAGGAGGGCCGCGGGCTGACGAGAGAGGTTAGGTTGGGCCTGGTGGTAGGTAGTGGACTGTGCAGAAGGCCTTAGGCTGAGAGAAGAGAAGAGAGAGAGAGAGACCCGGCAGCAGTTTTCGGAGACCGAAAACGTCCGACATTAGACCGGCAGCATTGCCGCTATAGTTATTCGTTGGGGCATCAAACGGACTCCGGACGTGATGAAATTTGGCAGGCGGTCTACTGACAACAAAACAACACCGCACGCCAACTTTCAACCCATTCCGAGAACATTTTTCGACCACTTATAAAATAATATTTCGGACGTGCCGCGGGCGCGTGCAAGTGTGTCTGGGCTCAGAACGGACAACGGACGGAACTGGGGGAACCCATACGGAGGCAAGTTTTGAAAACATGATGATGCAATGCACATGATGACATGACGAGATGCAACACGCAAGCGAATGACATGGCAACGACGGCGAATAACTGGGAGACACATGGCGCAACGGTCTCGTGGCGTCACAACCTAAGTCTGAGATGTTGTGCATGATCAGGTACCAAGAGGACCCTTCCAAAGATGCACGTGAAGACGGACAAGCCGCCAAGTCCACGGATGAAGAGGAACGCCGAAAGGAGAAGAAGGCATCTCCAGGGCCCGGACATCCTGCCCCGAGCCTGGACATCCGGCCGCTAGAGGCATCCGCTACAGCAACCTCCCACCCGCTGGACATCTCCAGGCCCTGGACATCCGGCCTCAGCCGGACGTCTGGCCCCGGCCTGGAAATTCGGCCTCTCGCCCGGATATCCAGACAAGCTGCAACAGAGAACAAAAGAAAGCCCCCGCCAGCCCGGACATCCGGCCACTCCAGCCCGGACATCCGTCCCGACGCCCAGACGTCCGGCCTCCCCTGTCTGCGCACAGTGTAAGGGCCCGAGGCCCGTGTACCCCTTCGCCCACCTAGACTATATATACTCTTCTCCTACCTACGTTTTAGGGTTAGCAAAGGATTAGCTCATATTTCGTGTGAGAGCTTTGCTCATCCACTTGGTTACCTTCTCCTCGGAGATCGCGCCTCCTCGGCGAAGATCCCCCAAGCGGATTCAAGACCCCTTTACGGGAAGAACCTCAAGACCTCCTCACAGAGAAGACCGGCTAACTTTGTATCGTCCCAAGTTGACCGTGGATTGTGTGATCTCTTATGTACTCGAGGACCTAGCATATGTGTGACTATTTCTTGTTGGTTTTAGTGATTCTCTCGTGTTTCCCCTCGTGATTTCCTTTGTTTTTCCCCTCCTGTTCCTCGTGTTCTTCACGGGATCCGCTCCTTTCGTGAAATATCGGCCCCTAGGGTTCCTACCCTACACCAGATATTGTTAGAATCACATGAAGGGATTGGTTGTCAGGATCGGGGGATGAATGAGGCCACCAGGTTGCGAGAGCAGCTAAACCTGTATGATGAAGAGATTGATGATCTGGTTTGGGAAGAGGAATTGGACGTGGTTGAAATCAAGCCAAAGTGGCTCGCGTTGGGTTATATCTTGATAGGAAGTTTCAATCATAGTGCCCTATTAGTTGATATGAGAACAACATGGAACCCAGCTCAAGCAGGAGTGTGGAGGAGGATTCTTCCAACTTATTTGCAATTCAATTCAATTGTCTAGGGAACTGGAACAAAGAAATGCATTAGGGTCCATGGGATTTTGGTGGTGCTATGATCTTATTATAGTACGATGGCTTCTCAAATCCTAAAAAAATAAACTTGACAAGCTTGAGACTTGGTGTCAGATACGCAGATTGCCTGATCAGTTGCTCAAAAGTAAGTCTTTCCTCGAGAACTTGGCAAGTAGGATGCGTGAGGTACACGAGGTGCAAGTTACCTTACCAAATGGCTTTGTTGGTCAATTCATTCGAGTGAGAGTTAAATTGGATGTTAGTAAAAATTGACATGTTTTGTTAGTACTAAGTGAAGTTTGAAAAGCTCCCAACTTTTTGCCATGCGTGTGGAATAATGGGACATTGGCACGAGGAATGCAAAACTGGTGAACATGATCAAACAAAATTTGAATGCCCCCTTCATACTTTCTCCAACGAGAGGTAGGGGAGGATGTTGTGGAGAGTGTGCAAATGGAGGAGGCCATGGGGTTGATAATGTCGGAGACAGATCCGACAGATCCCTCAGTAGGGCATGTAGCTAGGCGACTTAGCATGATGGTAACAGGAGGCAAGGTTTACCCAGGTTTGGGCTCTATGGAGGAGATAATACCCTACGTTCTGCTTGTATATATTGCATTGGAGTATGTACAACGTATAGGTAAAGTATCAAGGGATTGTAATGTGTTCTACGACAAGCCCTGCCCCAGCTTATATAGCATACCGGAGATCCTAGGGTTACAGAACTATGTTGGCTACGTCGGTGGAGGCAGAGTCCTCCACGGCTCTGGTATCTCCATATTATACTCCAAGTCTTTTGGAATCTTCATGTACTTCGTCATGGACCGCCCCAAAGTGGCACAAGACGGAACTGACCTAGGGGTCTGCGGCTTGGCCCATCAGGTCGGGAACCGACGCGGTGGAGATCCCTTAGTCGGGACACTCTCAGTAGCACCTGAACTGACCTTCAAGATTGGATGCACCTCGATCGCTCTGATTTGCACGCGTCTTCGATGGCGGGCTTGAAATAGGTTCAATGAAGCATCCCCCGAACAGTGTCTTCATGCATCCGGCCTCCAAATGTTGAGTTGTCCCCGAGGTGATGTGAACCACATCGATCCAGGAAATGTTGATGGAGATGGCGTAGCCAGCCGCTTGGCGGGACAAGTTCCTGCATTGTGCAGTCAAAAGTCATCCTGCCCGGCGCTGACGAGCTAGACTGGTCTTATCCATGGGCCCACCTGGCCACATGTTTGCTTTGACCTGACGGACAACATGATGTGCGGGAGTGGACTAGGGGCCCAACCAGGCCACGTCCCATCATTAACGAATGTGCGCCTCAATCCCAGATGGGATTAACAACAATGCCATCGGTTCCCATGCGCGATTAACGCGATTTTGGGGAAGTGGGAGGGATTTAATGCCACATGGAAAAATTAACCTTCCACGAATTCCTTTTCCCTACTCCCATATAAGGGACGAGGCGATACGGTCTCATTCCTCTCGCCTTCGCCTACAATAAAGATTGTGCTGCAAAGCTTTCGCAACAAGGATGTTGTTGCAATGCTTTGGTAACAAGTGGTGTTACAATGCTTACGCGACAAAGATGGTGTTGCGGTCCTTCTACAACAAAAGTGTTGTTGCAAACAATGACGCGCGTCAAATGATTGATCTAACGGTTGGAGACCGTGTGATCCAATGGTCAGGGACCGGGCCGATAACTCTCAGGTTTCCTCTCAAAACACGATCTAGTAGGATCTGTTGGGTCGAACTCTCCTCCACCGCTCCAGCAGCCAGGTTCGCTTCCGTCCGTACCCCATCTTACTATAGTCGGCAAAAGAGGAGGGTATTTTTTTGAAAAGAAAAGAGGGAAAAGAGGAAAACCTAGCAATAGCTAGTCTCTGAATCTCTGATCGATGGCGGCGGCTGGCAATGGACAAACGGCGGCGGCGGTCCCCTACTGCTACCTTTTCCGATGCTTCTGTCGCTGGCGCCTAAACTGCTCGGACAACATCCAGCGCTACGCCCCCGGCATGGACTACCGGCACATCCCGGACCCGGACGGCGCCGACGACCGCCCCTAGTGGGGTCCTCGTCGGCTGCACGTGCGCCGACCAGCACCTCCACAACCTCCGCCTGCACCGCCTCCGCGTGACCTCGTCGGGCCGGGTCATCGGCCACAGCAATGACCTGCTCGAACCCATCTTCACCGTGCACCCAGACGACAAGGACAACACGGTCTACACCGAGGCCACGGCCACGCTGGCTCCCGGAGGCCGCCGGCTGGACGTTATCTGCACGCACTATCCTCCGCCCCACCTGATGCGTCCCGACAAGCTGGACCTGCCACCAAAAGCGGTAGTCGTTGATCTCGTCAACAAGTCCATGTCCCAACTGGAACCCCTCCCATTCCTGAAAGGGTCATACCACGCCGTCTCGATCCACGGCGAGCTCTGGGCACCGGCCGTATTGACAGAGAGAAGCGTGGACAAGTCCAGTTGGTGCCTCATTGTGCATAGGCTTGACAAAGGGGGCAACGGGTGGGACGAGGTTGCCAGCCATCACTCCCTGGGACAGCTCAAGCCTGTAAGGCCATACATGTTCACCTGGCTCCCGGGCTATGCCGTCATCAACGACAAGTTCATCCTTCTGTCGCTCGTCGACGGCACCTTCTTCTGCTTCAATTGCGCCACCGGCTCCTTGACCCGTGTTGTCGGCGTCCTGGGAACGGGGGCCCCTAGACTTGCCTGCCTGCGGCCTGCGGCGTGGCTCAAGCGGGGGCCCATCTTCATCAGCTCAAGCTCAAGACCCTCGCGAGGTGCCAAGCCTCGCGGGGCGGATGGCAAGAAGCTTCCTCAGAGGCAGCCTCATCAGGCAGGCTCGCGAGGAGGCAGAGAGATCAAGGCAGGGGCACCTCGCGAGGAACCCGTGACGCAAGCCATGACGATCGAGACCAGGCAGGCGCCAGGCGGGCGCCGACTTGCACAGTGTCCTTGTTTCCCCTTTGGTGCAAAGGGGGCAAGCACAGGCCAAGGCATCAGACAAAGGTTACCATTCCGGTGCAACGATACCAAGACCAGCCGGACGGCAGGACGGAGGTCACCGTGGAGCCCAAGACGGCGTTATCGCTAGTGCTTTTGGCAGCCGAAGACCACCTTTGGTCAGGATAACTTGTACTAGATGTTCCCCTTCGAAATGGCCAATTGATGGCGCCCTTCCCGCTCATTATTTGGGGAGAGGCCCAGGGCCTCTATAAATAGAGCTAGCCACCACAGAGTAGAGAGATGGAGACACCCCAAGAACATCGAGAGATCTGGTAGAACCCTAGCAGAGATAGAGAGAGAGGCGATGAACTCACCCTGGCAGTTCATCGCACCAGCTCAAGAACACCTCTCACGAGGCTGCTCTTCCCTTGTACTGTCCATCATCAGCCCCAGAGGCAATCCACCACACCACACACTGGAGTAGGGTATTACACCACAACGGTGGCCCGAACCAGTATAAACCCCATGTCTCTTGTGTTGTTCATCATTTTCATCTTAGTTCGCACGAGAGGATCAGACGTAGGTCGGTAGGGGAGAGATCTCCGCGCGCACCCCAGTGTTCGAACCTCAAGGGTCTGCCGGAACCCGAAACCCGACATTCGGCGCGCCAGGTAGGGGTGCGCCGGAATCTTCCTTCCGCTGTTCGTGTGTGATCTTCCGTCGTGTCCATGGCTGACGCTCGTCGGGCTCACGCCGAGCGCCGGGCTGCTCACGCTGCTCGCGTCTCCTAGACGGCGCCCGTCGGCGGCCCCCCTCGTCGTTCCTCGTCGCCCGCCGCCAACGCCGCCACCGGCCCGGCGGGGAACGAGCAGCAGGCCTCGTCCCAGCACCCCTCGATGCGGCGGGATGGCCGCACCGCCACCACGTCGCTGACTCCAGCTGGCTCGTCGTCCCACGCCCGTCGCGCACCCATGGATGTGCATGCCTCACTGCTCTTGGCGCGGGAGCTCCTGCACTATCGCCCCGTCGACGACCTCCACGAGGACTGGCTCACCCGCATCACCGAGCTCGTCAGTGCCGCAGGGGGCTCCCCCTTGCGGTCCCTCTCGCTGCCTCGCCCTCCGTCCCATGCAGGGGGCGAGGATCAGGAGGCGCCTCCACCGCCTCCTTCCCAAGAAGGTGCCTTGGCTCCTAGGCGCGCAACCCCAGGGCGAGACCCGCCACATCTGGCGCCTGCGCAGCAAGGAGGGAGCTGCCAGGAGATCCCACGTCCCCGGGAAGGTGCTCGCGCGCTCCCAGCGCCGGCGCGCCAAGATCGCGCCCCAGTGCCTCCACAACAAAACCCCACGCTGCTCCCAGTGGCAGCGCGTGGTGACCCGCAAGAATGAGTCCAGCACCAGCAAGGGGCGCCGGTGGCCACGGCGGGCTGCCTCGCCTTCACCCCCGAGCTGCGCGGCGTCACATGGCCAGGCAAGTTCGAGCCTGATCTGCCTCCACAGTACAACAACACCGCCGACCCCACAGAGTTCCTGCAGCTGTACGAGCTGGGCATCGTAGCCGCCAACGGAGACGAGAAGGTCATGGCGAATTGGTTCCCCATGGCGCTCAAGGACGGCGCCCGCACCTGGCTCCTGAACCTGGCGCCCGGCACGATCTCCTTCTGGAGCGAGATGCGCACCCGCTTCATCACCAACTTCCAGGGCACTCGCGACCGCCCCCCGGCCGTGAGCGACCTGCGCCGCATGAAGCAATAGCCAGGAGAAACCCTGCAGAAGTATATCCAACGCTTCAACTACGCTCGCCTCAAGATCCGCAAGGTGACTGAAGAAGCCATCATCTCAGCCTTCTCCAACGGCGTGCGCGACGTCAAGATGAAGGAAGAGCTAGCAATCCATGAAGACCCGTGCACATCCCTGGAGCTGTTCAACTTGGCGACCAAGTGCGCCAGGGCTGAGGAAGGGCGTCTCTCCCTCCTCGAGCTCCCGGCAGCCGACCCAGAAGAAAAGAAGCTCAAGGCCAAGGACGTGAAGCGCAAGGGGGCTGCCGTGCTAGCAGCAGAACCGGACACCAAGCGAGGCAGGGATCAGCCTGAGTCATCTAAGGGCGGACGGTACTGCGTGTACCACGACCTCCACACCCACAACACCAATGAATGTGAAGAACTCAGAGCTGTGCGAGATGGGCGAATCGGCCGACGTCCAGAGTGCAACGACAGGGGCTATGGCCGAGGAGGAGGAAGAGGCGATGGACGATGGGAAGACCGTGGCCTTTGCCAGGGATGGCGTGACCGCCCTTGCGAGGACCACTGGCAGGACCAGTCTCGCGAGGGAGGCTGGAGGGACCAGCCTCGTGAGGACCGCCCCCACGGCAACGCAGGCCTCCCTCCTCTGCCGCCTCCACCGAGGAGGAACGAAGACCAACACCAAGACGATGGGGATGGGGGCTTCCAAGAGCCGCGTGCAATTGCTTGCATCCTGGGCGGCACCTAGGCCCCAGCCTCACAACGCATCCTCAAGCAGTTTGCTCGCGAGGTGAATGCAGTCCTTTCTAAGCTTGAGGTCACGCGCCCTCTCAGGTGGTTTTCATGCGCGATCACATTCAGTTCCGCAGACCAGCTCAAGTGTGCGGCAACGGCCGGAGTCCTCCCGATGCTTTGCTCCCTAGTCATCAGCAACGTGCACGTCACCAGGACCCTCATTGATGGCGGAGCAGGACTCAACGTCCTGTCCGTCGAGACGTTCGACAATCTTCAAGTGTCATACGACCAGCTTCAGCCGACCAAGCCTTTCTCAGGAGTCACCGATGGTTCCACTGTTCCAATTGGGCAGGTTCGCCTTCCGGTCACCTTCGGGCAACGCAACAACTACCGCACCGAGCTCATCGACTTCGACGTCGCTCACATCCGCCTGCCGTACAACGCCATCCTCGGGTACCCAGCCCTAGCCAAGTTTATGGCAGTGACTCACCATGGTTACAATGTCCTCAAGATGCCAGGAAGCGGTGGAGTCATCACTGTACCCTGTGAAGAAAGGGACGCAGTGTGCTCGCTCGAGCAATCGAAGACCCAGATCGCAGGAGCAGGAGGCCTCCCGGGGCGACCCTCAAGAAGAAGACCTCACCTGGCCAGAGCCACAAGGGAGTAGGCACCTTCGGAGGTATTGCGTCAGGATTCGCACCCGATCAGGGAGCGCCGCCCTCTCGTGCATAGGAAGGCGTGCCTGGCGCCCTCCTCAGGCAGGGCTCGGGGGCTCTCTCTTGGAGAGCCACCGACCTTGCCAAGGTCGCGGGGGAGGCGCTCGGGCACCACTTGGAGGGGTGCTTTCAGGCACGCTTCCCTCAGAAAGGTACAAGTCAAAGGAGACAAAACCCTCAGGAGTTCATCGCAAGGAACACCCAAGAGCTATAAGAGTCCAGAGTCATGTGCAGCAGCCGCCGCTTGCCTACCTTGGCCCCACATCCAGGCGAGGATGGAGAACTGCGCGTCTGCGTCGACGTACCAGGGCTCAACCGAGCTGCGTCCTAGGAGCGCCTATGGCCTTCGGCCGTAGGGCGCTGCGTGGGACCACCCCACAGCTACGTTCGCATGCCCTTCAGCCTGTCGGGCGCGGTCGCCGCACATCAGCGCCTGTTGAGGAGCATTCTGGAGGCTCGGGAGGTCAGGCATCGCGCGGTCCTAGCGGAGGTGGCCATGGTCCCCGAAGACCTGCACGTGCCACTAGAGCCTCCCGAGGCCCCCAGGCCTGGGGGCTCATGAGGGCCGACATCTTCACCGCGCATCTTTCACTTCCTCAGCATCACTTCATCTTCAACAGCACCAGATGACATCTTTCAGAGTTCTACTTTCAGCTGGGAGCACCCATAGGGCTACACCATTCCCAGGCCGCGTGGGTCCGTCCCCGCGGCATGTATCCATTTTGTTTATGCTCTTTATTTACCTTGTTGGGGGCGCCCCTCGGGCTGCATCATCCCCACATCGCTCGGGCCCGACCCAGCGGCAGTTGCTTTTACCTGCGCTTGCTTGAAATTGGATTCCTCCTATGTGCTTAACATACCTGACCTAATCACCTGCTCGATCGACGCCTATTTGAAGAGCCGCTCGCTCTGGCACGGCGCGTGCGCACGGGTCCATCCCTGCAGCGTTGATAAACCTGAGTGGTCGAGCTCTGGCCGCGGTAGCCCCGCACGGCGCCACCTCACCAGGCCCTCAGTGCCCTGACCGCTCCCTCGAAGTGACCATAGGTTGGCCGGCGACCGTAACGACAGGCCTTATTTCTCCTCATGATTGGTGTGCAGGACCTACTCCAGGAACAACATTGGGGGCATCGTGAGCTCTCTCTCCCTCTCTTCGGCATGGACCGCTTGCACATTAAAAGGAGGGTACCTGAGCATCGCGACTCATGGGCTCCTACTCGCTCTCCAGCCCTCACCCCCTGGCCTTGACCCACGGCATCGCGACCTGTCATACCAGCAGTGGCTGAGCTTGCTCGAGGGCCGGGACCTGAGGACGTAGAGCGTTAAGGAAAGCGCGGGGGAGTGGGAGGAAGCTCGCGAGTGCCTAACCCAGCAGTGCCTCGACCACCGCCTCTCGGGCCAGGCGCCTCTCCGAAGAACTACGTCAGACACACAAGATAAGTCGCGCTGTCACAAAAGCTAGACCAACGCAGCGCTAAATCCCCACCCAGTGCAACTCTGTCACGGTGACGCTACCTTCCTTTCTCGCCCAACAAGGATTGCTTGAGCGCTAAAGGGGACCTCTTGAGCATCGCGACTCGGGGGCTCTTAGCGGACCTCGGGCCGCTCACCTCCTGGCCTTGACCACGGCATCGCGACCTGGCATACCAGTGACGGCTGAAGTTTGCCTGGGGACTGGGACCTGCTAGCGTAGAGCGCCAAGTCCTCGTGAGGATAGAAAGGGGAGCTTAGCCGGAACAGAACGGACACCTCACGCTAATTCATATTAAGGATATAGTAATTACAAAAGCACGGCAGACGCCTTACATACCCCCGCGGGGTGTTGCTTTAATTCCTTGCAAGGAACAAAGGTGCTAACCCTAAGGAACGCTACTTGCTAGCACCTCCCCAGGCGACGCCATCATCAACAGTGGGCTGCCCAGCGTCGGGCGCCAACCCCATCCAGATCAGTGGCGTCGGCGGCCCGAGGCAGCTGCCTCACTCCGAGCGCGACGCGAGCTCGGAGGCTCGTAGCTGTCGTCGCTCGTCTCCGGGGTCGCAAGGAGTTCGGCGGAGCCGCTGAAGCCCGCAGTCCCTCCGCTGCTGCCTGAGGAGCTGCAGGAGGACCAACGGGCGGGTGGTCCTCGCTAGTTCATCACCACTGTTGCTTCCCTTAGGGCAGCATTCCAGCCGGCGTCCTTCTGCATCAAAGACCTTGAAGAACATCAAAGAGGCGCCGTCATATTCAAGATGGATCACCAAGGCGCTGTCCGTGCGACAGACCCGGGCAATCTCACCCCAGCCCCGGGTCATGAAGACCTTGCCCGGAGCGACGACCGCGACCTCCGCTCCGGTTGCAGGGGTGCCACAGTCGGCGTGCTGCAGCCAGAGCTCCAGGGCCCCGCTCGGCGGCATCTCGAAGGCGAAGGAGGGAGGAAGGCGGATCCACGAAGTTGGAGGCATGGCGGCGTGAAGCACAAGCTCACGAGAGGAGCGCTCCGCGTGGACTCCATGGGGGACGACGCGCACCACTGTGACTCGCCGGCGTCGGCGGCGACGTTGTCGGTGTTGCTCGGCGCCCTCCCCCCTGGGGCCTATGACGCGGGCGTGCAAGGGCAGCGGAAACCCAGGCGGCGGCCGCTCGTATCACAGCCTCGACACCACCTGCCAGGCGCCTTCATCCCGGTGAAAAATGATTGGCCGCTTCTTCGGCGGGAGGGGGTCAGGACCCTCTCTGGGGGCCTTTCCCTTCTCCTCACCTGAAAACCGGCGGATCGGTGCCATTGGCGCAAGAGGAAGCAAGGATAAGGAAGAAGAAGAGGAGGAGTGACGGAAAGGGGTGAACCGGCGAAGCTCATGCGGCCCCGTACTTATAGCCGGGGAAGGCCAACCGCAGAGCACCATGACCTCAGGTAATCATGACCCATATCTTTGCATGCAGGGACTTATCAAGTCATGCAGTTGCCAAGGCGTCGTGGGAAGTGCAGACGCTCACGCCCACGCCCAATCAATCACCACGCGGCACCCAAGGCCGCAGGCTGTTAGGGCCCGCGGCGCTTCATGCTTGCCCCTTCGCTTCTCTGCTAAGCCAAGCCCGCGCACGCCTTGGGCCCGGGGGCTACTGTCGGCGTTCTGAGAACGGGGGTCCCGAGACTTGCCTGCATGCGGCCTGCGGCGTGGCTCAAGCGGCAGCCCAGCGCGGCCCATCTTCATTAGCTCAAGCTCAAGACCCTTGCGAGGGGCCAAGCCTCGCGGGGCGGACGACAGAACGCTTCCATAGAGGCAGCCTCATCAGGCAGGCTCGCGAGGAGGCGGAGAGATCAAGGCAGGGGCACCTCGCGAGGAACCCGTGACGCAAGCCATGACGATCGAGACCAGGCGGGCGCCGGCCTGCGCAGTGTCCTTGTTTCCCCTTTGGTGCAAAGGGGGCAAGCACAGGCCAAGGCATCAGGCAAAGGTTATCATTCCGGTGCAACGAGACCAAGACCAGCCGGACGGCAGGACGGAGGTCACCGTGGAGCCCAAGACGGCGTCATCGCCAGTGCTTTTGGCAGCCGAAGACCACCTTTGGTCAGGATAACTTGTACTAGATGTTCCCCTTCGAAATGGCCAATTGTTGGCGCCCTTCCCGCTCATTATTTGGGGAGAGGCCCAGGGCCTCTATAAATAGAGCTAGCCACCACAGAGTAGGGAGATGGAGACACCCCAAGAACATCGAGAGATCTGGTAGAACCCTAGCAGAGATAGAGAGAGAGGCGATGAACTCACCCTAGCAGTTCATCGCACCAGCTCAAGAACACCTCTCGCGAGGCTGTTCTTCCCTTGTACCGTCCATCATCAGCCCCAGAGGCAATCCACCACACCACACACTGGAGTAGGGTATTACACCACAACGGTGGTCCGAACCAGTATAAACCCCGTGTCTCTTGTGTTATTCATCATTTTCATCTTAGTTCGCACGAGAGGATCATACGTAGATCGGTAGGGAAGAGATCTCCGCGCGCACCTCAGTGTTCGAACCTCAAAGGTCTGCCGGAACCCGAAACCCGACACGTGTGCGCACTACCGTCAAGGCCTCCGATTATGAATGCATCTCTGGCAGGGCAGTGCATGTCCAGGAGGAAGGTGCAATCTTTTTCATCAATGGCACCACTCTGTTTGCCTACAAGTACTCGCCGGAGAAGGAGGAGGACGCGCCGCTCGAGCCGCCGGCGATGGTCGACATGCTGTGGCCGTACTACGAAGAAGGGCGTGGCTTCGTCGTCCAGCTCGCGGGCCGGATGCTGTGCGCGGTGTGGATCAACATGTACGAGGCGTGCAGCTGCGCAGCGCGGCATGCGATGATCACCACGTTCCGCGTCCGGAACGCAGCCGGGCCAGACGGTGAAGGCAGCCCTGCCCACAGCATCGAGGTCTTGCACTCCACATGCCGCAGGGTGGACATGCTCAGAGAAAAATCATATCAATACAATCACTATGACACTTTTGCCACTTTGCAGTAAGTGTGCCTGCCTTTTATTTAAGTTCTAACAAGTTGGTTTCTGCTTAAACAACAGTTGGAATTGGGGCTTCGAGTTGTTCTTGATTGAATTACTACTTTAGTGGACATCATTTGATGAATACTTTACTGCAAGAAAATTATCAAGAAGTTGCTGTGCTGTCATTTATTTGATTTTGTATGTATATTTTCATTGGTGAACCAGGGCATATGCTGACGATGCATACAAGGTGGATGATACCTCACTGCCTGCAATGTTGGGAGGGTTCACCCACCCTGTTGAAGATTCCCAAGAACTTCTTAAATGCTGCAGGTTCGATTTTCTCGTCTTCAGTTAGTTCAAGTACAACTTTCTGATCATGTCTTGGGTGATGCTATAACAATTAGTTACTGGAAACAACTTTTCTTGAATTAGTTACTGGGCTTTTGCTACTCGATCTGGGAGCATTTACCTCACTTGTGCTTTAACAATTGCAATTTCCGCCTGTAGGAATTATTTGAAACGAAAAGGCGAACTGGTTTGGACCGCGGACAGTCTTGTGGACTGCAAAGTGGTGACCAAATGTGATGTGTATTTTGTATGCCAGGTTGATCAGCAATCTGTGTTATATCAAATCTCTACTTCTGGAGGAAAGTTGAGGTGCGATGCAAGTGTGCTAGAACCACAGTTGTGTCTAGACACAATCAGAGATGGAGGTGTCAGTGTAGATTTCCCTGCAACCTGGCATTTTGTACATGACGGATCCCAGTTGTTTGTCATCCCTTCTTTTCCAGACCATAGTAAGTACAAGGTTCATCTGAACAGCATGACCTACGAGCAACTTGAGATCAAACAGCATGATAAACAACTTGAAAGAAAACAACATGTTCTATTCCAGCGTGAGAGCAAACAGCGCGATATCTATTTTTCGGCCGTCTTCCGAGCCGGTGAAGACATTGTCGCCCTCGGCGAGAAGTTGGTGGCTCTCTATACTCTTGATAAGCAGACTTTACAGTGGGACCGCCACCGAACATCGGGGGATTTGGATTTGGGGCAAGGGATTAAGGTTTCTGGATTCGTAGACATAGGCGACGGCAAATTTCTGATCTCCGATTTCGACACGGAGAGGTGTTTCTTGTGTGACTTGAGGCATGGTCAGTGGTTTGTTGTAGAACCGCCAATTATGAGCAGGTGGCTCGGCGAAATCGGTTTGCTGAACGGGCGATGCATATTTGCGGAAGGTTTCGTATATGCCTGCTGGGACGAAGGCCTCGAGGCCTATGAGTTGTCTCAAGATGGTGGAGAGTTTATCCTTGGTGCTCCCATCGTGCTGGAGTTTCCCTGGCAGAAGTTCTCCGACAGAAGGTTTATGAGCCTTGAGTGCATTGGTAAGGAGGACAGCAGCATCTCTGGTGGTGGCATTGTCTTCTGCGTGATCCAAGGGTATTTTACCGCGGATCCTTTTACTGATAGCCATTCCCTGACTGCCACCACCGTGATCGTGGAGCGTGAAGATGCACCTGGAGGGAAAAAACGGCCCGTCAGAGTCAAGCATGTTGATGTTGCTGTTTCATCTGTCCGTCATGAGGAGCCCATCTTGACAAACTACGCTTTTGCTTTATAAGCATTTTGATTTGATCCAACTCGATCTACTACTGTGCTTAGTCTTTCTCCTGCATAATGAATAGTAATAAATATGCATGTGTACTACTATCACGTTATTTGTTTTGAGCAAATTCTATCACATTATTTGTATTGTCTTATCTTTCTACTCTGGTGACAAGTTCTTCTTTGATTCATAGGAGAAGTGGAGGAAAAATCGTAGGAATATGAATTTTCCTTTCCTTGCACTGAAATTGTAGTACAGTCCCCTCTCGATTAATATGGATTGGAGGGAGTATAATTTTACAATCCCCTCGTGACTAGAATTGTGGCTTTCTTTACGACTGCCCAGATATCAACTCTGGTAGTCTAATTAAGGGATAACGTTTGAGGACTGCCCAGATAACACATGCAGAAATTTAAAGCTGAATATCAGACAGAGAAACACCAGTATGGATGGTTTCTCCCCCCTCATAAAACTAATTGCTTATGTTACTTATATACAGATAACAAAACTAGAGTAGCGTCCGTAGGGGTGTTGACGCTGCAGGTTACGCTACATCACTCAAATATTCTGACTCGAATGTGCATCTGCTCTGTTTTCATGCTTTGGCGATGTCACTCATAGTCATAGTCTCGTGCTCAGGAAAGTAATTCGTTTTATAAATTCCTTGTTGCAACAATGCCAGTGTAAATCATCACAGATCCTGTTATGCGACTGAAACAGAATCATAAGAAGCACAGAGGAAGCAGGCCATTCGCAGATCTTGGAAAAGCCAGATTCATCTTGCCAACAGGTTACTTGGCAACAGATCAGGTTAAACCTTTTCTTAAAACAAATAAATAACAGATCCAGTTAAACCACGGCATTGGATATCACAGGACTGAGTAATGTTCAGGCCGGTTGTTTCCCAACTAGATTGTGAACATTTTAAACAAAGTGGGTTGCAAGAATTACAGTGTTACAGAAGTAAAACATAATTGAATCCCTACTAATCAAACACCCCCAGAACAACTTAATGCTCAAATGTCAGATCTAAAAGAATTATCAGTAATCAGGTCACATGCTTTGCAAAACTTTAGGCCATAAATAGATTGGTCAGCTGCATCCTTGGAGAGCCTGACTGCTGTAGCTTTGGCGAACAAGCTTGCTCTGGCAAAATTCGTCGGCGCTACCACTGCTGCTATAGCCCAAATCTTTAGATCCTTTGACACTGACACAATGAACCTGAACAGGCAGTCTCTCTGGTGACACCGGTGCATGTTTCTCCAGCTGCAAGCAGTAGCTCCCGAATGTCCCTAGGTTCACTTTCAGCCTGAAGTCCAGATTAAACAACAAATCCAGTTCAAGCCGATTCATCTCGATTGTGCTGATTCCTCCCACTCTGGCATAGAATGCATTGTTGAAAAACCTGCACGACATGCATTGAGAAAGTTACTGGGAAACCTGTGCATGTTTGTGATATACAAAGAAAGAAATACAGCTGAATTGCAGTTGCATTGGGTACACTTACGCATCATCTGTGAATTTGGCAGCAACCACCACACTTGTAATTAGCAAGCGATGAACGCTGAAGAGCGTCATGTACACATTTGGCTGCTGTAGATATCTCTCCATGTAGACAAGTGCCAACACAAAGCAAGATGGACTGCACTCGGCATATTTGAAAATGCGTTCTGCATAGAGCTGTATACTGAGATCTGGCACCTTCTGGCCATGAAAAATAGTGGTCGACTCCTTTATTCCATTAGAACCCAGTAATTCTTCATTCTTCTGAACTGATCGGCCCAGATATGTGGCAAGAAGCGACAGGACCTTAGGAAACTTGGTACTTCCTTTCTTTGACTGTGATACTGTCAAACCCAATGTCAGGTAGCTCTCCAGATGCTTGTCACTGGCATCAATTTTAGATGACTCCATGGGCAGACATAAGTACTGTATAAAAGATAAAGCAGTTGTTAGTGAAAAATAAATGGGCACAGCAGATAGTAGATACTTTGAAGGTTGGGCAAAAGAAAGTTGATCCTAGTTCAATCTGGAGGTATTTTCCCAGGCTGTAACAGCATTGCACAAACTCATAGCTGCGTCCATCTGCGTATAAAATGCGGAGCCGAGCCACGATTCCGTTGTTTGCTACCTCCACACTGAACTTTAAATTTAGCTCGCTCATCGCGCAGCATACTAATCGGAATACAGTTTCCGTCTTGGCAAGGAATGCACCAAAACACACACACACACAAGAATTTAACAAGCATCAGCATGAATCTAGTTCATTCCCGTTTCCCTTTCAGAAGATGAAGATAGGCAACAAACAAAGTAGTAGCTGGGTGTTGCTCCCTTTTGGGCCACCCAGAGGGTTATTCCTCTTCTATTTCTGGTAGTATTTCGCCTGATTTATAAAGGGAAATCCTAAACCCTCAACCAAAAGGAGGGGATAAACAGGCAATTCAGGCCAATTTGCCTTCTCAATGTTAGTTTCAAAATCTTCACCAAGGTCGGGACAAACAGGCTCTCACAGATTGCGCTTTCTGTGGTACAGCAATCCCAAACTGCTTTCATGCCGGACAGAAACATCCTCGAAGGAGTAGTTGTCCTTCATGAAACGCTCCATGAAATTCACTCTAAAAAATTAGATGGGGTAATTTTTAAGGTGGATTTTGAGAAGGCGTATGATAAGGTCAAGTGGCCGTTCCTTCAACAGGCATTGCGTATGAAAGGTTTTGATGAGGCTTGGCGCCATCAGGTTGAATCTTTTACGCAAAAAGGGAGTGTGGGTATTAAAGTCAATGACGATATCGGTCATTACTTCCAGACTCATAAGGGCCTCAGGCAAGGCGATCCAATGTCCCCCGTCTTGTTTAACATCATGGTGGATATGTTAGCAATATTGATCGGAAGGGCTAAGGACCAAGGTCAAGTGGGTGGTTTAGTACCTCATCTGGTGGATGGAGGTGTATCCATTCTTCAATGCGCTGATGATACAATCATCTTCATGGAGCATGATTTGGCCAAGGCGAGAAATATGAAGTTGTTGTTATGCCTCTTTGAACAATTATCGGGGTTAAAGATTAATTTTCATAAGAGCGAATTGTTCTGCTTTGGTAGGGCTAAAGACGAACAGGACTCCTATAGGCAACTGTTTGGGTGCGAGTTGGGAAGTCTGCCCTTCTCCTACCTTGGCATTCCGATTCATCATCGTAGGCTAACAAACAGAGAGTGGAAGTGTATCGAGGATCGATTTGAAAAGAAACTGAGCTGCTGGAAGGGTAAGCTCATGTCATATGGAGGCCGGTTAGTTTTGATAAACTCGGTACTCACGAGTATGCCTATGTTCCTCTTATCGTTCTTTGAGGTTCCAGTGGGAGTGAGGAAAAGACTGGACTTCTATCGATCACGCTTCTTTTGGCAGGGTGATGAGCTTAAAAGAAAATACCGGCTTGCTAAGTGGGATATCATCTGTCGACCCAAAGACCAAGGCGGGCTTGGCATTGAGAATCTTGAGGTTAAGAACAGATGCCTTCTTAGTAAGTGGTTGTGGAAGCTCGCTAGCGGTTCGGAAGCTATGTGGGCGCAAATCATTCGCAGCAAGTATCTCCAGACTAGGACTTTGTCCCAGGTAACAGTTAGGCCGATGGATTCGCCTTTCTGGAAAGGGCTCATGAAAGTCAAGCAATTAATGTTCAATAGGACAAAAGTTGTCATTGGCAATGGGGCCACTACACGTTTCTGGGAGGACGCTTGGCTGGGCGACTCACCCCTGGCCATTCAGTATCCGTCTTTATATCGTATTGCTCAACGACGTGAGGTGCTCGTGGCAACGGTATTTCAATCTATCCCCCTTAATATTCAGTTTAGACGGTCATTAGCGGGCAATCGTTGGGAGGTTTGGCTCCAGTTAGTTAGGAGACTAATGGAGGTTCAACTTTCTGACCAACCGGATAAATTACGCTGGAAGTTGACTACGTCTGGAGTATTTACAGTCAGGTCTATGTATACTGATGTTATTAATACAAGCTCCATTCCAACTTCCAAGAGTGTCTGGGATGTCAAAGTACCTTTGAAAATAAAAGTGTTTATGTGGTTTGTTCATAAACAAGTTATTCTAACAAAGGACAACTTAATAAAGCGTAATTGGACAGGACCTACTAGGTGTAGTTTCTGTGATCGAGATGAGACAATTAAACATCTCTTTTTTGATTGCCCGCTGGCCAAGGTTCTTTGGCAGACGGTCCACATTGCTTTTAATATAACTCCACCGAATACTGTTAATGCTTTATTTGGGAATTGGCTATATGGGATTGACTCTACAATAGCAAGACATATTCGGGTTGGAGTCTGCGCTTTAATGTGGACCATCTGGCTGTGCAGAAATGATTTGGTTTTTAACAGATCATCACGAATTCATTTTTTGCAGGTTATCTTCCGAGCTACGGCGCTGATCCGTTCATGGTCATTACTCACTCCGATGGAGGCCAGGGAGCATTTGGTTACTGGGTCTACCCGGTGGGAGATGGTTGCTCGGGATATCTTCAACCGGTTTGGATGGCGGTCATGTAATAGGATAGGCAATTAGTTTCCCTATCTCTATAGCCAGCCGGTTGTGGCTCCTTTATTGGCTAGTTAGTGTTTCTAGCCTTCTGCGCTCTGTGTGGGCTGCTTTTTTTTGTTTTCAGTTAGAGACTATGGAACTTTGTACGCACTTTTTGTTGCTTCATTAATAAGATGGCTGTATGCATCACTCCTGATGCAGAGGCCGGGGAGTCCCCCTTTTCCAAAAAAAAAAAGGAGGGGATAAACAACCATAAAAGAGGTGGCAAGAAACACTCCTTCCTGATGCAGCCGCACCCAAATCCACTGCCCCCGCCCAAAGTAGCCGGCACACCGCCCCATCGGACCACGCGGGCAAGCAGATTTCCGCCTCCCCGACCCTCCTGCGCTCCTTCGGGACCAACCCTAGCTCGCTCGAAAGAGATGAGCACAAGAAAGGCATAGCAGATTGGGTGGGAATCCCATCTAGTAGACCCAAATGCCGCAAGGAGATAGTACGCAGGTAGGTAGGATAGCATTATGCTGTGCAACTTGAGATCTAGGAGTACCAGCCAACAACCCGCACGGGAGGGAGGGAGGGAGAGACTTACAGCTTTGCTCTAGGCTTGAGCTCCAGGGAAGGGCAGGAGGCCTTCTTCTTCTTCAGGGTTGAACTCGAGCTCTCCCCACGGCCGCCCCTCCTCCGTCCGTCTCTCCTCGCCTTTTCGGATGGAACGGCAGCAGCAAAGCTAGCCGCTTCTTTGGATGCTGCCTGGGAGGGAGAGCGAGAGCGAGAGATGTGTCATGTGCTTTATTATATTGTAATTGTAATAAATCACGAAGGGGATGTGAGACATGTCATTATCTGCTGACAGGTGTGGCTCTTGTTTGTCTTCAAAGGCCAACTTACCATCGATCTTGTTTGCTTAATAATTAATAAAGTAATTAAATGCCAAACTAGCACGTACCTATGCGAAGAGGAAAAGGCCCAGAGAGAATAACGCTATTTGTCGTCGTCGTCTCAACCGGCGTGGTTTATCGAGTATTTTAGGAGGGTGGAGATAGAGAGGATGGGCCCTGATACAGCGGCCAAGACCAGTAGCAGCAGGAATAGGAGGAGACCGATGCGTCCTCCACTTCATTCACGTTAACCAAGCTTGGCGCCTAGTCGGAAACATTATCCAAAGCTGAGCCGTGCTGGAGGCTGACAACGCAATGCACGGGTTTATCGCTAATTCGTTTCGGTTGGTGAACTAAGAGCAACTTTTAAAGTGTGCCTACTTTATTACTTTCTCTGCCTCAAAATAAGCGTCTAAACGTTTGCACAATACAAAATTGAGTACAAAGTTAGGACACTTATTTTGGGACGGATTGGGTATTATTTTATTTTATTTGAAGGTTGTAGAGGCAACTTAGGTTGTTAATCCGGAAAAAAAAGAACTTATAAATTGTTAAAAAAAATAGAGCGGAGGGATCTGTCGGGCCTTAAACATGAGGCCCTTATAAGTTTAAAAAATAAAAGGTTGCGGTGACGCTTACATACAAAACATGACGCAAATAGATGCATACAAAACATGTTTGGTTTTTTCTGCGTGCTCATTCCGATATATGATGCAATCGATGATGCATGCGTGATATCTAATTCTGGCATATCAAGATGGCACACGATTTTCTTTGCCTCCTCGACACTAGTAGGACACAGGCTTCACGCGGGAAAAACCTTTTTTAGATATTTCAGAAGCTCATCCAGGTTTGCATCCGTCCATTTGTTTTTTTGTCTTCGTCTTTAGAAGTTCTAGCATGAAACTTAAGCGGGTCACCTCAGGATCGTAACCACATACAAAGGAGTCATCGAGTCTACCTTCAGTTGTGCCAGTTTGGCCTCCTCTCTAGAAGCAGCTCTGTCGCTAGTCGTCTTCTTGCGAAGCAGGTCTCGAACATGCGGGTCCCGCATGGCTGAACTTAGTAGCGAAGAAGATGGCGACGTGTCTGCGTCTTCTCCTCCTTGTACTGCCTCTTCGCCATCGCCATTTCCGAGGCCGTCTTCTTCTTGGGGCCCATAATAGGTCATATCTTCGTCTAGCCCCATGTCGTTATTTCCTCCCCCGTCGATGTCATCATCATCATCATCTTCACTTATCCACCGAGTATGACCATCCATGAAACCATGCATGAGCAGGTGCGCCTTGAATTTACCACCCTTAAAGGGGTCGAGCCTGACTCCTCCTTTGCATTTTCGACACGGACATACAACATCCTTCGGTGTTTTTTCATACATCGTCCACCGCGGATTGCCAGTATCTTTCCACCATTCTTTCATTGACCTTCATGATCACCTGCGCGGAGCAAAATATTATAACCACGTATGCATGCATGGATCAAATTCATACAAAAATTCAGCATGGCCTTCCCTAAACATAGGACATATTGAGTTTGCCCGAAGTTCGCCGAAATGGAATTGAATCAACATTTCGGCAAAACATAGGAAACTCATGTCACCCACATTTCAACAAATACACAATATAGGCAACTCACATGCCACACACAATTCAGTATATTCTCATATCACACATATATAGTTTCGGTCCTATCGCACACACACTTTTTTTGCTCACCTATGTGTCGAGAGGGATATTGAGCACCTTCTTAATTAGTTAGTAGCTCTAGATAGTGAGGTACCTACATATAGCTCTAACTAGCTAGGGGGAGAGAGAGAGCTAGTGGAGATGGCTGGATGGCAAAGAAAGAGAGATGGAGGAGGGAGGCCATTAATTAATGGAGGTGGATGGAGGGGCAAAGAAAGAAAGAGGGAGGAGGGAGGGCATTAATGGAGGGGGTGGAGGGGCAAAGAAGAGGGGGAGGAGGGGGAGCATTGAAAGGAACAAGCAAGTGCAAGAGGAGGGGGAGAAAGGAAAGGGGAGGAAGAAGAGGGGGAAGGTGGTAGGTATTTTGGCTGGCGACCATGGCAGTAGCACTGGCTACCAATGCGCGCTACAGGTATGATCGCCATCCAAAATATCTACTGGTAAAGTTCTACTACCTATAGCGTTGGGAGGGAAAACACGCTACTGGTAAAAGTTTACACTTAGAAGAAATAACAGTAGCGCGTTTATGGGAACAAGCGCTATAGACCTGGATTTAACAGTAGCGCTAGGTAGACGACTGACGTTGCTAATATTTTTTGACCTGGTGGTGTGGTGTGGCACACTTACCAGTAATGTGCCCTAGAGAAACCAGCGTTGTTGCTGAGCCATACCACTAGCGTGCTTTGTACCCAGCGCTACTGGTAATTACCAGTAGCATGGGGCCCCAAACAAACGCTACTGGTAAACTTTTATGTATAAACATTTTCCTAGTAGTGTGCTACCTCTTGAGCACTGCATTGGTTTTCCCTTGAAGAGGAAAGGGTGGTGCAGTAAAGCAGCGCAAGTATTTCCCTCAGTTTTTGAGAACCAAGGTATCAATCCAGTAGGAGACCACGCGCGAGTCACCTCGTACCTACACAAACAAATAAGAACCTCGCATCCAACGCGGCAAAGGGGTTGTCAATCCCTTCACGGCCACTTGCAAGAGTGAGATTTGATAGAGATGATAATAATAAGATAAATATTTTTGGTATTTTTTTGATATAGATTGAAAGTAAAGATTGCAAAATAAAATAGATTGGGAACTTGTATGATGGAAAATAGACCCGGGGGTCATAGGTTTCACTAGTGGCTTCTCTGAAGATAGCATAAGTATTACGGTGGGTGAACAAATTACTGTCGAGCAATTGATAGAAAAGCGAATAATTATGAGAATATCTAGGTATGATCATGTATATAGGCATCACGTCCGTGACAAGTAGACCGACTCCTGCCTGCATCTACTATTATTACTCCACACATCGCCCGCTATCCAGCATGCATCTAGAGTATTAAGTTCATAAGAACAGAGTAACGCCTTAAGCAAGATGACATGATGTAGATGGATAAACTCATGCAATATGATGTAAACTCCATCTTTTTATCCTCGATGGCAACAATACAATACATGGTGTTTCCCTTTCTGTCACTGGGATCGAGCACCGCAAGATTGAACCCAAAGCTAAGCACTTCTCCCATTGCAAGAAAGATCAATCTAGTAGGCCAAACCAAACTGATAATTCGAAGAGACTTGCAAAGATAAATCAATCATACGTAAAAGAATTCAGAGAAGATTCAAATATTGTTCATAGATAATCCGGATCATAAACCCACAATTCATCGGATCTCGGCAAACACACCGCAAAAGAAGATTACATAGAATAGATCTCCAAGAGAATCGAGGAGAACTTTGTATTGAGATCCAAAGAGAGATAAGAAGCCATCTAGCTACTAGCTATGGACCCGAAGGTCTGAAGTAAACTACTCACACATCATCGGAGGGGCCATGGAGTTGATGTAAAGGCCCTCCGTGATCAATGCCCCCTCCGGCGGAGTTTCGGAAAAGGCCCCAAGATGGGATATCTTGGGTACAGAAGGTTGCGGCGGTGGAAATAGGGTTTCGTGGTGCTCCTGGATGTTTGCGGGGTATGTGGATATATATATAGGAGGAAGAAGTAGGTCGGTGGAGCAACGAGGGGCCCACGAGGGTGGAGGGGGCGCCCAGGGGGATGGGCGCGCCCCCTGCCTCGTGGCCTCCTTGATTGTTTCTTGACGTCCACTCCAAGTCTCCTGGATCACGTTTGTTCCAAAAATAATGTTCCCGAAGGTTTCATTCCGTTTGGACTCCGTTTGATATTCCTTTTCGGTGAAACACTAAAATAGGCAAAAAATAGCAATTTGGGTTGGGCCTCCGGTTAATAGGTTAGTCCCAAAAATAATATAAAAGTGTAAAAATAAGCCCAATAACATCCAAAATAGATAATATAATAGCATGGAGCAATCAAAAATTATAGATACTTTGGAGACGTATCAAGCATCCTCAAGCTTAATTCATGCTCGTCCTCGAGTAGGTAAATGATAAAAACAGAATTTTTGATGTGGAATGCTTCCTAACATATTTCTCAATGTAATTTTTCTTTATTGTGGCATGAATGTTCAGATCCGAAAGATTCAATATAAAAGTTTAATATTGACATAAAAATAATAATACTTCAAGCATACTAACTAAACAATTATGTCTTCTCAAAATAACATGGTCAAAAAAAGTTATCCCTACAAAATCATATAGTTTGGTTATGCTCTATCTTCATCACACAAAATATTAAATCATGCACAACCCCGATGACAAGCCAAGCAATTGTTTCATACTTTTGATGTTCTCAAACTTTTTCAATCTTCACGCAATATATGAGCATGAGCCATGGATATAGCACTATGGTGGAATAGAATGGTGGTTGTGGAGAAGACAAAAAAGGAGAAGATAGTCTCACATCAACTAGGTGTATCAACGGGCTATGGAGATGCCCATTAATAGATATCAATGTGAGTGAGTAGGGATTTCCATGCAACGGATGCACTAGAGCTATAAGTGTATGAAAGCTCAACAAAAGAAACTAAGTGGGTGTGCATCCAACTTGCTTGCTCACGAAGACCTAGAGCAATTTGAGGAAGCCCATCATTGGAATATACAAGCCAAGTTCTATAATGTAAAATTCCCACTAGTTTATGAAAGTGACAACATAGGAGACTCTCTATCATGAAGATCATAGTGCTACTTTGAAGCACAAGTGTGGAAAAAGGATAGTAACATTGTCCCTTCTCTCTTTTTCTCTCATTTTTTTCTTTTTTTATTTGGGCCTTCTTTTTTTTTGGCCTCTTTTTTTCGTATGGAGTCTCGTCCCGACTTGTGGGGGAATCATAGTGTAACGCCCCGGACACACCCGCCGGTGGTCGTTACTCCGTGCGGGATCTAGATTGGCCCCACAGATCAATACTAGTCTTTTCTGCGCACTTTGTCCTCACTCATGCGCACCCGGGAGCAACTTCCCGGTCAGTCACCCATCCTGACACTACTCCAAGCTGAGCACGCTTAACTTTGGGGTTCTATCCGAATGGGCTCCCGGAAAAGAAGGAATTCCTTATTGATATGAGTAGTCTATCATCCCTAATAAGCCAGGCCATCACATACACCCCCACTCAGAGGAACCGACGTCCTCGTCGGGCCACAGCAACGTTCCCTCTTGGCACATACGTCTGTGCTTCCAGTCCAGTACATGTTCCATGCCGTGTGCCACGAGGGGTCACAAACGTCTGTTGGAAATATGCCCTAGAGGCAATAATAAATTAGTTATTATTATATTTCCTTATTCATGATAATCGTTTATTATCCATGCTAGAATTGTATTGATAGGAAACTCAGATACATGTGTGGATACATAGACAACACCATGTCCCTAGTAAGCCTCTAGTTGACTAGCTCGTTGATCAATGGTTATGGTTTCCTGACCATGGACATTGGATGTCATTGATAACGGGATCACATCATTAGAAGAATGATGTGATGGACAAGACCCAATCCTAAGCATAGCATAAGATCGTGTAGTTCGCATGCTAAAGCTTTTCTAATGTCAAGTATCATTTCCTTAGACCATGAGATTGTGCAACTCCCAGATACCGTAGGAATACTTTGGGTGTGCCAAACGGCACAATGTAACTGGGTGGCTATAAAGGTGCACTACGGGTATCTCCGAAAGTGTCTGTTGGGTTGGCACGAATCGAGACTGGGATTTGTCACTCCGTGTGACGGAGAGGTATCTCTGGGCCCACTCGGTAGGACATCATCATAATGTGCACAATGTGATCAAGGAGTTGATCACGGGATGATGTGTTACGGAACGAATAAAGAGACTTGTCGGTAACGAGATTGAACAAGGTATCGGGATACCGACGATCGAATCTCAGGCAAGTATCGTACCACTAGACAAAGGGAATTGTATACGGGATTGATTAAGTCCTTGACATAGTAGTTCATCCGATGAGATCATCGTGGAACATGTGGGAGCCAACATGGGTGTCCAGATCCCGCTATTGGTTATTGACCGGAGAGTTATCTCGGTCATGTCTGCATGGTTCCCGAACCCGTAGGGTCTACACACTTAAGGTTCGATGACGCTAGGGTTATAGGGAATAGATATACGTGGTTACCGAATGTTGTTCGGAGTTCCGGATGAGATCCCGGACATCACGAGGAGTTCCGGAATGATTCAGAGGTAAAGATTTATATATGGGAAGTCCTGTTTTGGTCACCGGAAAAGTTTCGAGGTTTATTGGTAACGTACCGGGATCACCGGGAGGGTCCCGGGGGTCCACCAAGTGGGGCCACAAGCCCCGGAGGGCTGCATGGGCCAAGTGTGGGAGGGGACCAGCCCCGGGTGGGCTGGTGCACCCCCCCCCCACAAGGGCCCAAGGTGCCTAAGGGGAGGAGGGGGGCAAACCCTAAGGGCAGATGGGCCTTAGGGCCCATGCCTGGTGCGCCTCCCTCTCCCCTCCACCTGGCCGCCACCCAGATGGGATCTGGGGGCTGCCGCCACCCCTAGGGAGGGAACCCTAGGTGGGGGCGCAGCCCCTGTCCTCCCCCTATATATATACTTGAGGTTTGGGCTGCCCAAGACACATGAGTTCCTCTCCTTCTTGGTGCAGCCCTACCCCTCTCCCTCCTCGTCTCTTGCGGTGCTTGGCGAAGCCCTGCTGGAGTACCACGCTCCTCCACCACCACCACGCCGTTGTGCTGCTGCTGGATGGAGTCTTCCCCAATCTCTCCTTCTCCCCTTGCTGGATCAAGGCGTAGGAGACGTCACCGGGCTGTACGTGTGTTGAACACGGAGGTGCCGTCCGTTCGGCACTAGGATCATCGGTGATTTGGATCACGACGAGTACGACTCCATCAACCCCGTTCTCTTGAACACTTCCGCGTAGCGATCTACAAGGGTATGTAGATGCACTCTCCTTCCCTCGTTGGTAGACTTCTCCATAGATTGATCTTGGTGATGCGTAGAAAATTTTGAATTTCTGCTACGTTCCCCAACAGTGGCATCATGAGCTAGGTCTATGCGTAGTTTCTATGCATGAGTAGAACACAAAGTAGTTGTGGGCGTTGATTTTGTTCAATATGCTTACCGTTACTAGTCCAATCTTGATTCGGCGGCATTGTGGGATGAAGCGGCCCGGACCGACCTTACACGTACTCTTATGTGAGACTGGTTCCACCGACTGACATGCACTAGTTGCATAAGGTGGCTAGCGGGTGTCTGTCTCTCCCACTTTAGTCGGATCAGATTCGATGAAAAGGGTCCTTATGAAGGGTAAATAGCAATTGGCATATCATGTTGTGGTTTTTGCGTAGGTAAGAAACATTCTTGCTAGAAACCCATAGCAGCCACGTAAAACATGCAAACAACAATTAGAGGACGTCTAACTTGTTTTTGCAGGGTATGCTATGTGATGTGATATGGCCAAGAAGAATGTGATGAATGATATGTGATGTATGAGATTGATCATGTTCTTGTAATAGGAATCACGACTTGCATGTCGATGAGTATGACAACCGGTAGGAGCCATTGTCTTTATTTATTGTATGACCTGCGTGTCATTGAACAACGCCATGTAATTACTTTACTTTATTGCTAACCGGTAGCCATAGTAGTAGAAGTAATAAGTTGGCGACACAATGATGGAGATCATGATGATGGAGATCATGGTGTCATGCCGGTGACGATGATGATCATGGAGCCCCGAAGATGGAGATCAAAAGGAGCAATATGATATTGGCCATATCATGTCACTATTTGATTGCATGTGACGTTTATCATGTTTTTGCATCTTATTTGCTTAGAATGACAGTAGTAAATAAGATGATCCCTCATTAAAATTTCAAGAAAGTGTTCTCCCTAACTGTGCACCGTTGCGAAAGTTCGTCGTTTTGAAGCACCACGTGATGATCGGGTGTGATAGATTCTTACGTTCCAATACAACGGGTGTTGACGAGCCTAGCATGTACATACATGGCCTCGGAACACATGCGAAACACTTAGGTTAACTTGACGAGCCTAGCATGTACAGACATGGCCTCGGAACACAAGAGACCGAAAGGTCGAGCATGAGTCGTATGGTAGATACGATCAACATGAAGATGTTCAACGATGTTGACTAGTTCGTCTCACGTGATGATCGGACACGGCCTAGTTGACTCGGATCATGTAATCACTTAGATGACTAGAGGGATGTCTATCTGAGTGGGAGTTCATAAGATGAACTTAATTATCCTGAACATAGTCAAAAGGTCTTCACAAATTATGTTGTAGCTCGCGCTTCAGTTCTACTATTTAGATATGTTCCTAGAGAAAATTTAGTTGAAAGTTGATAGTAGCAATTATGCGGACTAGGTCCATAAACTGAGGATTGTCCACATTGCTTCATAGAAGGCTTATGTCCTTAATGCACCGCTCAGTGTGCTGAACCTCGAACGTCGTCTGTGGATGTTGCGAACATCTGACATACACATTTTGATAACTACGTGATAGTTCAGTTAAACGGTTTAGAGTTGAGGCACCGAAGACGTTTTAAAATGTCGCGAAACATATGAGATGTTTCGAGGGCTGAAATTGGGATTTCAGGCTCGTGCCCACGTCAAGAGGTATAAGACCTCCGACGATTTTCTTAGCCTGCAAACTAAGGGAGAAAAGCTCAATTGTTGAGCTTGTGCTCAGATTGTCCGAGTACAACAATCATTTGAATCGAGTGGGAGTTGATCTTCCAGATGAGATAGTGATGTTTCTCCGAAGTCATTACCACCAAGCTGCTAGAGCTTCGTGATGAACTATAATATATCAGGGACATATATGATGATCCTTGAGATATTCGCGATGTTTGACACCACAAAAGTAGAAATCAAGAAGGAGCATCAATTGTTGATGGTTGGTGAAACCACTAGTTTCAAGAAGGGCAAGGGCAAGAAGTGATACTTCATGAAACGGCAAATCAGCTGCTGCTCTAGTGAAGAAACCCAAAGTTGAACCCAAGCCCGAGACTAAGTGCTTCTGTAATAAGGGGAACAGTCACTGAAGCAGAACCACCCTAGATACTTGGTAGATGAGAAGGCTGGCAAGGTCGACAGAAGTATATTGGATATGCATTATAATGTGTACTTTACTAGTACTCCTAGTAGCACCAGGGTATTAGATACTGGTTCGGTTGCTAAGTGTTAGTAACTCGAAACAAAAGGCTACGGAATAAACGGAGACTAGCTAAAAGGTGAGATGACGATATGTGTTGGAAGTATTTCCAAGGTTGATCAAATATCGTACACTCCCTCTACCATCGAGATTGGTATTAAAACCTAAATAATTGTTATTTGGTGTTTGCGTTGAGCATAGACATGATTGGATTATGTCTATCGCGATACGGTTATTCATTTAAGGAGAATAATGGTTACTCTGTTTATCTGAATAATACCATCCCGATCGTAGTGATACACATTTTCATGCCAAAGGTATAAGATAGTAATGATAGTACCACACAAATGTGGCACTGCAATTTGAGTCATATTGGTATAAAACGCATGAAGAAGCTCCATGTTGATGGATCTTTGGACTCACTCATTTTCTGAAAGGATTGAGACATGCGAACCATGTTTGTTGGTAGATATGCATGAAGAAACTCTATACAGATGGATCGTTTGGACTCACTTGATTTTGAATCACTTGAGACATGCAAATCATACCACATGGGCAAGATGACTGAAAAGCCTCGTTTTCAGTAAGATGGAACAAGAAAGCAACTCGTTGGAAGTAATACATTTTGATGTGTGCAGTCCAATGAGTGCTGAGGCACGCAGTGGATATCGTTATATTCTTACTTCACAGATGATTTAAGTAGATACTGAGTATATTTACTTGATGAAACACAAGTCTGAATTATTGAATGGTTCAAGTAAGTTCAGAGTGAAGTAGAAGATGTTCGTGACAAGAGGATAAAATGTCTATGATATGATCATAGAAATTAATATCTGAGTTACGAGTTTGGCACACAATTAAGACACTGTGGAAATTGTTTCACAACTAATACCGCCTGGAACACCATAGTGTGATGGTGTGTCCGAACATCATAGTTGCACCCTATTGGATATGGTGCGCACCATGATGTCTCTTATCGAATTACCACTATCGTTCATGGGTTAGGCATTAGAGACAACCGCACTCACTTTAATAGGGCACTATGTAATTCCGTTGAGACGAAATCGTTTGAACTATGGTTTAGAGAAACCTGAGTTGTCGTTTCTTAAAAGTTTGGGGCTGCGGCGCTTATGTGAAAAAGTTTCAGGTTGATAAGCTCGAACCCAAAGCAGATAAAATGCATCTTCATAGGACACCCAAAACAGTTGGGTATACCTCCTAATTCAGATCTGAAAGCAATAGGGATTGTTTCTGGAATCGGGTCCTTCTCGAGGAAAGGTTTCTCTCGAAAGAATTGAGTGGGAGGATAGTGGAGACTTGATGAGGTTATTGAACCGTCACTTCAACTAGTGTATAGCAAGGCACAAAGACTTGTTCCTGTGGCACCTACACCAATTGAAGTGGAAGCTTATGATATTGATCATGCGACTTTGGATCAAGTCACTCCCAAACCTCGTAGGACGACAAGGATGCGTACTACTTCAGAGTGGTACGTAATCCTGTCTTGGAAGTCATGTTGCTAGACAACAATGAACCTACGAGCTATGGAGAAGCGATGGTGGGCCCGGATTCCGATAAATGGCTCGAGGCCATAAAATCCGAGAGAGGATCCATGTATGAAAACAAAGTGTAACTTTGGCAGAACGGCTCGATGGTCGTAAGGCTGTTGAGTACAAATGGATTTTAAAAGGAAGACGGACAATGATGGTAAATGTCACCATTAAGAAAGCTTGACTTGTCATTAAGATGTTTCCCGACAATTTCAAGGAGTTGACTACGGTGAGACTTTCTCACTCGTAGCGATGCTAAGAGTCTGTTGGAATTATATTAGCAGTCACTGCATTATTTATGAAATCTTGCAGATAGGATGTCAAAAACCATTGTTTCCTCACGATTTTCTTGAGGAAAGGTTGTATGTGATACAACCAGAAGTTTTTAACAATCCTGAAAGATGCTAACAAGTATGCAAAGCTCTAGCAATCCTTCTAAGGACTGGAGTAAGCATCTCGGAGTTGGAATATACGCTTTGATGATGATCAAAGATTTTGGGTTTATACAAAGTTTATGAGAAACTTGTATTTCCAAAGAAGTGAGTGGGAGCACTATAGAATTTCCGATGAGTATATGTTGTTAACATATTGTTGATCGGAAATGATGTAGAATTTCTGGAAAGCATGCAGAGTTATTTGAAAAGTGTTTTTCACCTGGATTAGGCTACTTGAGTATTGAGCATTAAGATCTATAAGGATAGATCAAAACGCTTAATAGTACTCTCAAATGAATACATACCGTGACAAGATTTTGAAGGAGTTCAAAATGGATCGGCAAAGAAGGAGTTCTTGGCTGTGTTATAAGGTGTGAACATTGAGTAAGACTCGAAACCTGACCGCGGCAGAATAGAGAGAAAGGACGAAGGTCGTCCCCTATGCTTTAGACGTAGGCTCTACAGTATGCTATGTTGTGTACCGCACCTGAAGTGTGCCTTGCCATGAGTCAGTCAAGGGGTACTAGAGTGATCCAAGAATGGATCACAGGACAACGGTCAAAATTATCCTTAGTAACTAGTGGACTAAGGAATTTTCTCGATTATGGAGGTGGTAAAAGAGATCGTCGTAAAGGGTTACGCCGATGCAAACTTTGACACTAATCCAGATTATTCTGAGTAGTAAACTGGATTCGTATAGTACAACAGTTATTTGGAATAGCTCCAAATAGAACGTGGTAGCTGCATCTAGGAGATGACATAGAGATTTGTAAAGCACACAGGATCTGAAAGGTTCAGACCCGTTGACTATAACCTCTCTCACAAGCATAACATGATCAAACCCAGAACTCTTTGGGTGTTAGTCACATGGGGATGTGACCTTGAGTGTTAATCACATATCGATGTGAACTGGATTGTTGACTCTAGTGCAAGTGGGAGACTATTGGAAATATGCCCTAGAGGCAATAATAAATTAGTTATTATTATATTTCCTTGTTCATGATAATCGTTTATTATCCATGCTAGAATTGTATTGATAGGAAACTCAGATACATGTGTGGATACATAGACAACACCATGTCCCTAGTAAGCCTCTAGTTGACTAGCTCGTTGATCAATAGATGGTTACGGTTTCCTGACCATGGACATTGGATGTCATTGATAACGGGATCACATCATTAGAAGAATGATGTGATGGACAAGACCCAATCCTAAGCATAGCTCAAGATCGTGTAGTTCGCATGCTAAAGCTTTTCTAATGTCAAGTATCATTTCCTTAGACCATGAGATTGTGCAACTCCCGGATACCGTAGGAATACTTTGGGTGTGCCAAACGTCACAATGTAACTGGGTGGCTATAAAGGTGCATTACGGGTATCTCCGAAAGTGTCTGTTGGGTTGGCACGAATCGAGACTGGGATTTGTCACTCCGTGTGACGGAGAGGTATCTCTGGGCCCACTCGGTAGGACATCATCATAATGTGCACAATGTGATCAAGGAGTTGATCACGGGATGATGTGTTACGGAACGAGTAAAGAGACTTGCCGATAACGAGATTGAACAAGGTATCGGGATACCGACGGTCGAATCTCGGGCAAGTATCGTACCACTAGACAAAGGGAATTGTATACAGGATTGATTAAGTCCTTGACATCATGGTTCATCCGATGATATCATCGTGGAACATGTGGGAGCCAACATGGGTATCCAGATCCCACTATTGGTTATTGACCGGAGAGTTATCTCGGTCATGTCTGCATGGTTCCCGAACCCGTAGGGTCTACACACTTAAGGTTCGATGACACTAGGGTTATAGGGAATAGATATACATGGTTACTGAATGTTTTTCGTAGTCCCAGATGAGATCTCGGACGTCATGAGGAGTTCCGGAATGGTCCGGAGGTAAAGATTTATATATGGGAAGTCCTGTTTTGGTCACCGGAAAAGTTTCGGGGTTTATCTGTAACGTACCGGGAGCACCGGGAGGGTCCCGGGGGTCCACCAAGTGGGGCCACAAGCCCCGGAGGGCTGCATGGGCCAAGTGTGGGAGGGGACCAGCCCCAGGTGGGCTGGTGTGCCCCCCACAAGGGCCCAAGGCGCCTAAGGGGAGGAGGGGGGCAAACCCTAAGGGCAGATGGGCCTTAGGGCCCATGCCTGGTGTGCCTCCCTCTCCCCTCCACCTGGCCGCCACCCAGATGGGATCTGGGGGCTGCCGCCACCCCTAGGGAGGGAACCCTAGGTGGGGGCGCAGCCCCTCCCCTCCCCCTATATATATACTTGAGGTTTGGGCTGCCCAAGACACATGAGTTCCTCTCCTTCTTGGCGCAGCCCTACCCCTCTCCCTCCTCGTCTCTTGCGGTTCTTGGCGAAGCCCTGCTGGAGTACCACGCTCCTCCACCACCATCACGCCGTCGTGCTATTGCTGGATGGAGTCTTCCCCAACCTCTCCTTCTCCCCTTGCTGGATCAAGGCGTAGGAGACGTCACCGGGCTGTACGTGTGTTGAACACGGAGGTGTCGTCCGTTCGGCACTAGGATCATCGGTGATTTGGATCACGACGAGTACGACTCCATCAACCCTGTTCTCTTGAACGCTTCCGCGTAGCGATCTACAAGGGTATGTAGATGCACTCTCCTTCCCTCGTTGGTAGACTTCTCCATAGATTGATCTTGGTGATGCGTAGAAAATTTTGAATTTCTGCTACGTTCCCCAACAACGTCATGAACAACATGACCACGCACCTGTCCGCAACCATCTGTGTAACCGCGAGGGTCGGCTCTGATACCAACTTGTAACGCCCTCGATGCGGCTATATCTCCCACGTGTTGAAGCACAACTTAGAGGCATAACCGCATTGAAAGCAATGTCGCAAGTGAGGTAATCTTCACACAACCCATGTAATACATAAGGGAAAAAGATACATAGTTGGCTTACAATCGCCACTTCACACAATTACATGAATAAAGCATTAAATCAACCAGATACAATCAAGGTCCGACTACGGAACCAAAATAAAAGAAGAACCCCAAATGCGACACGGTCCCCGATCGACCCCAACTGGGCTCCACTACTAACAACTAGAAAGAAACAACACAAAGGACAAGATCTTCATCGAGCTCCTCCTGAGCTTGGTTGCATCATCTGCACGGACTCATCGGCACCTGCAAGCTGGGTTTGGAAGTATCTGTGAGTCATGGGGACTCCACAATCTCGCACCCTCGCGATCAAGACTATTTAAGCTTATGGGTAAGGTAAAGGTTAGAGGTGGAGCTGCAGCAAACGACTAGCATATATGGTGGCTAACATACGCAAATGAGAGGGATAAGAGAAGGCAAAGCACGGTCGATAAAAGTATGATCAAGAAGTGATCCTAAAACCACCTACGTCAAGCATAACTCCAACCCCGTGTTCACTTCCCGGACTCCGCCGGAAAGAGACCATCACGGTTACACACGCGGTTGATGCATTTTAATTAAGGTTAACTTCAGGTTTTCTACAACCGGACATTAACAAATTCCCATCTGCCCATAACCGCGGGCATGGCTATCGAAAGTTCAAATCCCTGCAGGGGTGTCCCAACTTAGCCCATCACAAGCTCTCACGGTCAACGAAGGAATAGACCTCCTCCCGAGACGTTCCGATCAGACTCGGTATCCCGGTTCTTCAAGACATCCTCGACAATGGTAAAACAAGTCCAGCAAGACCACCCGCTATGCCGATAAATCCCAATAAGAGCTGCACATATCTCGTTTTCAGGGCACACCGGATAAGCTAAGCGTACAGGAGCCGACGTAACCCAAGTTGCCAAGGGATGGCCCTGCACGGTGCTCTGGGTTGGACCAACATTCAGAGGATCACTGGCTCGGGGGTTTAAATAAAGATGACCCTTGAGTCTGCAGAACCCAAGGGAAAGAAAAGGCTAGGTGGCAAATGGTAAAACCAATGTTGGGCCTTGCTGGAGGAGTTCTATTCAAGGCGAACTGTCAAGGGGTTCCCATTATAACCCAACCGCGTAAGGAACGCAAAATCCGGGAACATAACACCGATATGACGGAAACTAGGGCGGCAAGAGTGGAACAAAACACCAGGCATAAGGCCGAGCCTTCCACCCTTTACCAAGTATATAGATGCATTAATTAAAATAAGAGATATTGTGATATCCCAACAAAATATCCATGTTCCAAACATGGAACAAGCTCCAATCTTCACCTGCAACTAACAACGCTATAAGAGGGGTTGAGCAAAGCGGTAACATAGCCAAACAACGGTTTGCTAGGACAAGGTGGGTTAGAGGCTTGGTTCAACAATATGGGAGGCATGATAAGCAAGTGGTAGGTATCGCAGCATAGGCATAGCAAAAGAGCGAGCAACTAGCAAGCAAAGATAGAAGTGATTTCGAGGGTATGATCATCTTGCCTGAGATCCCGCAAGGAAGAAGAACGAGTCCATGAAGAAGACAAACGGACGTAGTCGAACGAATCCTCACAACACGACGTTATCGGAACCAACCCGAAGAAGCAACACCGGAAAGAAGCAAACAACATGGTAAACAACCATCACATAAACATGGCATGATGCACAACCAAGAATGATGCATGCCCGATTTAAATATGCATGGCATGGCAAAAAGCACAAACAACTCTACAAGTTAAGTGGAGCTCAATATGCAACGAGTTGCATATTGACGACACACCACATCAAATATTTAGTTCTCTCTCGGTTAGATACTCAACAATTTAAATGTTGGTTAACATGGCAAGAGGTGAAGCATAAGTAAACTAAACATTTAGGCAAGTTTAAATGAGGCCGGAAATAACAAACAACAAATCCGGTAAATCCCCACATGCAATTATCAATTTGGTGCAACAACAATTTTTAAACATTTAAATGTTATTATCATGATGCGAATGACATGTGCAAGTTTATGCAATTTTTTATTAAAAGTTGACAAGAGCATTATGAAGCATTTGTCACCGTGGTGCAAAGGAAAGGGGTGCCATGACAACGATAACAAAAACGGTGCCATGGCAGCGTTCTGGTTCCGGTACTCGATTGAGATACCGACGCAAAGGGAAAGTGTGCGGAACATGACAAGCAAGGATGGTGGGGTGATCTCAGATACCGAGTTCCCACATGTCGTTGGCAAGGCAAAAAGAGGGGCGACGTGCAAACGCGATCGTCTCATATCACATAATATGCATTCGGTCCACGGACGGTCGTGTCGATGGTTATACCTTTCGAAGCGTGCCTTATCGGAACGGATCAAGTTCGTAGAGGGAGGTAGGCGTTCTCGCGACGGCGGTAGTGGAAGTAGTTGTTCACGCGACAGTAGTCGGACTTGACGATACCGTTACACGGGTCTTCGGCAATGGTAGTGGTACCCATTTTGTAGTCATGCACATTACGTAGATGTTCGAGGTCACGGCAAGGATCTTGACGTCCATGGAGTCTTCGAGGGTCGACAGTAGTGGTACTTGGGTCGTCGGCGACGGTAGTCGTTCTATGCATCGGGCGTCAAGGTACTTGCCGAGGTACTTGCCGTTCTTAGCGGTTCCAAAAATGGCGGTAGATGAACAAGATGCGTCGTCGTGGTACTTGGCAAAAATCTCAAAGAAAATGTCTGACGGTCCACGTACGGGCCTTGGCGACATTCTTGCCCATCCAAAATGAAACAAGACATAAGGGCCTCTGGTGGACAGCGGGCGAGCAGCGGCAGAAGATGTCGAGCCATAGCTGCTCATGCCCAACAATGAAACAACCAAATCGGCCATGACTTGGTGCTGGAGCAGAGCATCAGGAGGCAGGGCGTTGCAGGAGAACGGGGCCGGAGATGGGGGGCGGCAGCACAGGAACGGCGGCTTCCTGAGGAGCCTCGGACGGCCATGGCGGCGCTGGTCACCGGCATCAGGCTGCGTGGCCTGCGGGCAGGCAGCGAGGGCGAGGAGGCAGGGCTTGCCGGCGGACTTGTTGCACCGGTTGACGGCGACGAAGGCAGAGGTGGGGAATGGCTTGGTCGTGGCGCGAGCGAAGGGAGGAGATGCGCGGAGGAGGCTCGCGGGCAGGCAGCAGCCATGCTGCACAGGGCTCCGGCTTGGGGAAGGCTTGGTGCAGGGTGACGGCGCCATGGGAGGTGCGCTGTAGAGGGAGAGAGGGAGGCGCACGGGATCGAGAAGGAGAGGTCGAGGGATCGGGCAGAGGGGAGAGGTCGAGGGATCTCTCGATCCCTCTGGCGGCGCTAGGAAACGAGGAGGAGAGGGAGATGGGATCGAGCGAAGGCGGCGCTCAGGGAAAGGACAAGGGGAATCGAGGGGATGGGGTCTCCTGGCGCTAGGTTAGGATTAGATGGGCCTGGAGGCCGGCCCAGTAGAGAGGGAGGGGCTGCCCTAGAGAGGCCGGCGGCTGGACCTTAGGCGGGCTTCTGCTAGGAGGCCCAAGTGGCCAGATGCCTGGCTGGCCTCCTCTCTCCTTCTTAATTCTTCTCTTAACAAAAATAGAGAAAAATAAGAGAAAGGAAAAGAGAGAAGAGAAGGTTAGAGGAAGAATTTGGGCACGGGAAATAAATTTCCCGGACTCGCAAAAATGCGCATGTTCCAAGAAAAATGGAGTGGGCATTTTTTTAAAGTTTTAAATTCAAACTCATTTGATTTAAAATCAAATGGTGTGAATAGGAAGTGAGGGTTAGGAAGGTCCAAAAATGTTCGGATTTTTGTTGGAGCTCCGGAAAATTACGAAAGAATTTATGGGCAAAGTTTGGAGACCAAGAATTGAGATAATAAAGGCATGGGATATTTGCAAGTGTGTTATGGTTAATTCCAAATAAATGGAATAATTACTATAGCTCTCTAAATATCGAGAGGATATGTTGTAAAGAGAATCACCATGTGAATTCCCTCGGTTTAAATGGATCGAAGATCCATACGGTTTATTTAGTTGAGTTAAGAAAAGAAATGGCATGATGGCATGATGACATGATGCAATGCACACGATGCAAAGATGAATGCAACAGACGAAACAAAACACACAACGAAACCCGGAAACCCTGGAAGGCATCTGAAGCTCCGGTCTTGGGGCATTACAACACTCCACCACTACGAGAGGATCTCGTCCCGAGATCTAGAATGGCACCGGAGGGAAAAACGGAAGATCAAGAGAAGAGGTAAAACTAAGTTGCTTCTTTGACGAATGAGTGAAACCAAAGAACCTTGCGAGGTTGAACAAATTCGAGACAGAATACAACGAAGGTGAACAAGGTCAAAAACACTCCTTTAGAAAAGAGGAACAAAGAACATTGTGAAAAAACCTTGAGGTTGAAGGGCAAGATAAATATTGAAACCACTCCGGTTAAAACAAGATAGAAAAGGATTAATAATGATATAATTTGGACAGCACTCCGACTGAAAAGAAAAGGAATTGAATAAGAACTTGATAAGACGAGAAGATACTTGGTGAAATCAACAACACACTGCCTCCAGAACTATTGAAAGAATGGCACAAGGGGGTAAGAACGATTTTAGACAGCACTCCGGTTGAGAAAGGATGTAAAACTTGATAAGATGAGAGAACTGGCATGAAAACACAACACTCCGGTCGAATGGATAAGCAAAGGAAAGAACATGATCCTGACGAAACAAGAAGATGAGTTGAAGAGAGCAACATCACATTGCCTCCGGAAGAAAGAAATAGATGATAGATAAATGAAAAAGAAGGAATTGAGAAGAAAATGACAACTTCTGCCACCAATGATCTTGGAAGGCACCCTTCCAAGAAGGTTAAAACGTAGTTGTTGGGAAAGACCAACAACAAAACGAATAAGTTTGTAGTGGGCTTATGGAAAAACATCTCAAAACTATGAGGTGAAATTTTTGCCACTAACGGAACCAATAGATTGGATTGATATCAGCAAGGAGACGAGAAACTATTTCACCGGAAGGATAAATGAAAAACTTGGGTCATTTATAAACACCATAAATAGCAACATTCCCAATGGAAGGCTTTCGGTGAAATCTAAACCGAGATAACTCCAATGAAGAGATTGGTGGATTTAAATACCTCACTCTTGAAAACATGTGAATCATGAAACATGAACTCAAATTATCAAAAATGACATAATACCACCTCCAAAGATACGGAAGAAAGAATTGCACTCTGGGTAGCAAGATGAAGAATGCTTGAGCTCCCTAGAAATGAATCTCGATGAAAATTTCGAGAAGGAATTAAATCCTTGATGGATCCATCATGTAGAACCTTCATGAAGAACTCCGGTAATAAAAGAATGATCCCAAAATAATTGATTGATGAAAAGAATAAGATTGAAGCCTCGCAATGATTTAGATAGAGATCTCCGTGATAATAAAATTGAAAGAGGTTGGAACTCCGGAAAAGAAAGATGAACAAATGAGATCAAGAATTTGAAGGGCCTCCGGAATAAGGAATTAATCTCTTGGATGAAACAAGAATAAGAATTACATTATGCTTATCCTTCACCAATTAAATTGGTGACAATCAATGGATTTGGCATACTACTTATTCTCGTAGAAAGGATTAAAAGAGATATATCAAAACTTAAGAACGTCTTCAACGAACCACCGTAAGAATAGAAACAATGAATAAATTGATATGATAAATGAAGGAAGAAGAATCTTGAGCGAACCACCATCAGAATTGAAAAAGAACGATTAAAACATGAAGAAACACCGGGAAGGATTAGCAATTAAACGAAGATGCTTGAGAGAATTTAGATCCAAGAGAACGAAGATATTACGAGCTGATTAGAGAATCCTTGATTTAGACACCGGTATGATTTAGAGTGTGAGAGCTGAAAGCTGGAATAAATAAATCTTAGATGATGGGCTTCGGATAATCAAACTGAACATAATCCTGAATTGCTCCGGATAGGATGAAAAGAATTCTCACAATCGAAAACAATGATGAGAGGAAGGCATCAAGCTAGAATAATGAATCTTGAAGAGAATGGAGCAAGATTAAAGAGAAACTCTTCTTCGGTCTCCGAATCTGAGAATGACGACGAGAAACACCACCAATAATTGTAGAGGCACTCCAGAAGAATCAAAACAAAGAGGTTGAGCTAATGATGAAAAGAATTCGACAGGTCTTGGGGAAAAACATAAGACTGATGATAATTCATTCTTACGTCAACTTGGAAAAGAATTTGAGAATACCTCCGGGAAAATAAGAAGAGTCAGGTAAGATCCTGGGCAAAGACCTGTGTGTTAGGGCCCACTCAAAAGAAACACTGTTGAAAAGATTACTTGAAAAGGAGAAAGCACCGGTTGAATTAGATGACTTGAATGAGATAACATCCTCGGAAGAGCTTGAACGAATGTAGAGTGGAAAACACGAATCTTCGAGATATCTTCAGCACTCCGGAACAATTGAATAGCGAGCGGTGAAAGATTATGAGGTGCACCGGCATGAGAAATCATTAGAAACGAGGTAAAAGGGATATAATCAACACCAAAAACTTGAATTGGTTCCACCGGAGAAGAAAAAGAACGAAGAATGATGAACTTGAAGCTCCATTAGAATCTTCATGAGAATCACCGGATAAGAACATTGACGGAAAAGGAATGGAGAGGCTTCACAACAATAAAATGATACTTGAATAAGAAATCTGGTTCCTTGAAGAAAAAAGGGTGGGTGGGTGGGAAAAAACAAAGGCAACTTGGAGATGGATGAAACAAACACCGTTGAGAAGAACTGATAATTGATCTTGCGAATGTTGAAGTGATCGGATTCACTTGCCAGTAGAGAAGAAATTTAGATGACAATCTCGATGATCACGAAGGATTTGTATTCACATAGAAATATGAGAACACCGCTTGGAAAAGGTATGGAATCAACATTTGACTTCAAAGCAACTCGAATACCACAACTCAAAACAAAACAAAGGATTGGCTTGCAAAATAAGCCGGAACAAACATATGATAGAGATTTCGTCCGAAGTTTTCATGGTGGGGCCTACACGGGCTCGATCGTACAGCACCATCATGTACAAGGCAGTGCACATGACATACGAAGCGTCCCCGACTCGGCATAGCCAAGGACTCTTTAAGACACAACGAGACCACTGTAAAACCGACCGTGAATAGGCGGACCACTAGGCGTCGAACCCCAATTTCATATCGTACATCTGTCGGAAAGATATCCTAAGAGATACTTGAATTCCCACCTATGAAACTCCCGAACCTTTTCGGTTATGCAATTAGGTGTTGGGGATACATGGGAAGCATAATATCTCACCCAAACTAGCAAATCCTACATCCAGCTGTATCCATCCTTCAACACATAACCAAGAAACCTTCGGAAATCGTCTACCTCAACCTTCGAAAAGCATCTGTTATACGAGTTATGGCAATACTCCCGAACTCCCGCCCCAGTACTGGGTGGCGTCGAGGTTATCTCACCAACGAACTGCATAAAGGAGATTTTCGATGTCGGCGTACTAAACTCAGGTATTCCAGAAATGCAACGATAAAATTGTGACGACAACACCTCGGAGCTCAACTCCCCGGGACATTGCCACAAAACCCCTGACAGGAGGCACCAAGACAATGTTCTCGTCACAAAACCATCGGAATGATTCCAAGATACCCGCGTGATCCTAAAATTTTTTTTAGTGAAATTTGAGAAGAGAAGAGTCAAAACTCTACGTCAGGATGCCTTACCAGAGCGATGAGGAGACTGGGGAGTAAAAGAATTCCTAAACTCTCTGATATACAATTCCTAAATGACTCAAAACTTTTTTTTCTAGACACAACTCGGCCGCTAAAAACGTTCAAGCAATGGGGGCTCCTAAGGTCGGGGAAGGCTCTGATACCAACTTGTAACGCCCCGGACACACCCGCCGGTGGTCGTTACTCCTGGCGGGATCTAGACTGGCCCCACAGATCAATACTAGTCTTTTCTGCGCACTTTGTCCTCACTCATGCGCACCCGGGAGCAACTTCCCGGTCGATCACCCATCCTGACACTACTCCAAGCTGAGCACGCTTAACTTTGGGGTTCTATCCGAATGGGTTCCCGGAAAAGAAGGAATTCCTTATTGATATGAGTAGTCTATCATCCCTAATAAGCCAGGCCATCACACATAGTCTCCATCATCCTTTCCTCACTGGGACAATGCTCTAATACTGATGATCATCACACTTCTTTTTTTTACTTACAACTCAAGAATCACAACTCAATACTTAGAACAAAATATGACTCTATGTGAATGCCTCCGACGGTGTGTCGGGATATCCAATGAATCAAGAGTGACATGTATGAAAGAATTATGAACAGTGGCTTTGCCACAAATACGATGTCAACTACATGATCATGCAAATCAATATGACAATGATGAAGCGTGTCATAGCAAATGGAACAGTGGAAAGTTGCATGGCAATATATCTCGGATTGGCTATGGAAATGCCATAATAGGTAGGTATGGTGGCTGTTTTGAGGAAGGTATATGGTACCGACAAAAGTTGCGCGGTACTAGAGAGGCTAGCAAATGTGGAAGGGTGAGGGTGCGTATAATCCATGGACTCAACATTAGTCATAAAGAATTCACATACGTATTGCAAAAATCTATTAGTTATCGAAACAAAGTACTACGCGCATGCTCCTAGGGGGATAGATTGGTAGGAAAATACCATCGCTCGTCCCCGACCGCCACTCATAAGGAAGGCAATCAATAAATAAATCATGCTCCGACTTCATCACATAGCGGTTCAACATACGTGCATGCTACGAGAATCACAAACTTCAACACAAGTATTTCTCAAATTCACAACTACTCAACTAGCATGACTCTAATATCACCATATCTCAAAACAATCATCAAGTATCAAACTTCTCTTAGTATTCAATGCACTTATATGAAAGTTTTTATTATGCCTAAAAGCAAATTGCCATGTTGTTCTAAAGGACTCTCAGAATAATATAAGTGAAGCATGAGAGATCGATTATTTCTATAAAGTAGAACCACCGCCGTGCTCTAAAAGATATAAGTGAAGCACTAGAGCAAAAACTATATAGCTCAAAAGATATAAGTGAAGCACATAGAGTATTCTAATAAATTCCAATTCATGTGAGTCTCTCCCAAAAGGTGTGTACAGCAAGGATGACTGTGGTAAACAAAAAAGCAAAGACTCAAATCATACAAGACACTCCAAGCAAAACACATATCATGTGACGAATAAAAATATAGCTCCAAGTAAAGTTACCGATAGACGAAGACGAAAGAGGGGATGCCTTTCGGGGCATCCCCAAGCTTAGGCTTTTTGGTGTCCCTGGATTTTACCTTGGGGTGCCTTGGGCATCCCCAAGCTTAGGATCTTGCCATTCCTTGTTCCATAATCCATCAAATCATTACCCAAAACTTGAAAACTTCACAACACAAAACTTAAAAGAAAATCTTCATGAGATCCGTTAGTAAAAGAAAACAAACCACCACTTCAAGGTTGTAACGCCCCGGACACACCCGCCGGTGGTCGTTACTCCTGGCGGGATCTAGACTGGCCCCACAGATCAATACTAGTCTTTTCTGCGCACTTTGTCCTCACTCGTGCGCACCCGGGAGCAACTTCCCGGTCGGTCACCCATCCTGACGCTACTCCAAGCTGAGCATGCTTAACTTTGTAGTGTCAGGATGGGTGACCGACCGGGAAGTTTCTCCCGGGTGCGCACGAGTGAGGACAAAGTGCGCAGAAAAGACTAGTATTGATTTGTGGGGCCAGTCTAGATCCCGCCAGGAGTAACGACCACCGGAGGGTGTGTCTGGGGTGTTACAAGTTGGTAATCAGAGCCTTCCCCAACTTAGGAGCCCCTGCTTGATCGAATCGCTGGAGTTGTTGAGTCTAAAAAAATGTTTTGAGTCTTATAGGATTGTCAGGACCCCGACTCAATGCCACATCGATCTAGCATGTAACACCTCATATCACTTTGCGGCCTCACGCACGGTATTCCCACGGGTGTCGTCTTACCTTTGCCCGGGACCGTTTGCGCCTTTTGGCACACGTATATGATAGTGTCGCTAGCATCCATATGATAAGGAGTCCGGGCTGACATGGCTAGTCGTAAACCCAAAGTGGCACTAACTTACAGGGACAGGCATCCGTGACCCAGCATCGAACGTGTCGGTCATCAGCGAGTGAATCCAGGCTGTAGCACTGGGCTAGCAGGACTCCGGAGAACCGGGCTGTAGCGGGCTAACAGGACTCCGGTATTCATCGCGTGACATTTCCCCGAAGGGACAGACACAGGAACGAAGAAGGACACATGCCGGCCAGCCTAAATGTTCCGGAGCAGTAGCAAGCTACCATGGCTCGGTGGAAACACTAGGAGACATTTCCCAATAAGAGAGGCTACTAAAGATAAACAACTAGATAGTCAGATCCCACACATACCAAGCATTTCAAACATACACACAATATGCTCGATATGTGCAATACAACATGGCATCACAAGATGACTCTACGACTCAAGTAGTTTATTCAATAGGCTCCGAGGAGCGAGATATTACAAACATGAGTCTCATGACCCAACAATCAGAGCATACAAGTCAAAGCACATGCGGAAGCTTAACATGTCTGAGTACAGACAACTATAAATGAAAAAGGCTGAGAAGCCTGACTATCTACCAGATCCTGCCGAGGGCACAAGATCGTAGCTGAGGTAACAAGCTAAACGTCGAAGACCACGCGGAATTACTAGTGAGACTGAAGTCTCTCTGCAAAAACATAAAATAGGCAAACGTGAGTACAAATGTACCCAGCAAGACTTACATCAGAACTATCTACATATGCATCATTATCAACAAGGGGGTGGAGGGGTTTGACTGCAGCAAGCCAGCTTTGACTCGGTGGCTATCCTGAACTACGACTGCAAGTAACTCTTTTGAAGTGGCGCACACGAGTCCACATATTCACCAACCAATACACCACTATGGATCCGCTCCCGTCTCCCTACGAGAACGCCATCCATAGCACTCACGCTTATCTTGCGTATTTTAGAGTATCCACTTTCACTTGTCTATGAACTATGCAAGGGGTCCAAGTTTCCATATCCGAGGAATCCGGCTATTCGAATAGATGATGTTAACCCTGCAGGGGTGTACTTCTTCACACACGCTTTCGCCACTTATCGCCCTGTACACGTCATGTACCTCGGCAACCTTCAAGCGGAAGTCGGGCGAGGGAGTCGGCCACGACCTGACTAACCGAACAAGTCTCTAGTCCAGGTTTATCGCCTATTCGGGTTCCATCCGCAAGGAGATCCGGCCGGGGTGTCGCTTACGGCCCCAAACGATGTGTGCAGGGTTCCCAAGCCCACCAACCGGGTGCCACTTGGTACACCGGGCCACTGTGCCTAGTCTGTCCCAAGCCCACCTGTACCGGGTGCCACTTGGTAGACTACTAACACTACCTACAAACACCAGAAACTAGTTGCAACTCCTGGACAGAGATCATGTTGATTAATAAGTCGAGAGGGGTCGAGTTACCGGAACCCAATGTGTGGTAGTAACTGGTCATGGATCACAAACACAGAACTCAGTTCCTGAGGACGGCTGCAATGAGACAACCCACCATGTACTCCTACATGGCCTCTCACCGCTATCTTTACCAAATCGTGTTCACACACTTAGTTCACCCATAGTAGGACATGTTCACACGCCTCTGATTCATCCCCGATGAATCAGACCTGACTCAACTCTAAGCAGTAGCAGGCATGACAAACAAGCATGAATGAGTAGGCACATCAGGGCTCAAACAACTCCTACTCATGCTAGTGGGTTTCATCTATTTACTGTGGCAATGACAGGTCATGCAAAGGATAAAGGGTTCAGCTACCGCAGCAAGTATCAAATATGTCGTTGTTGTCCTAATGCAGTAAAAGAGAGCAGGAGCGAGAGAGTGGGATTTTATCGGAATGAACAAGGGGGTTTTGCTTGCCTGGCACTTCTGAAGATAATATAGCTCTTCATCGGTGTCATCGATCACATCGTCGGTACACGTCTATCGAGAGGGGACAATTACCGGCAAATACAGAAAAAACACGATCAATGCAATGCACAATATGATGCATGCTATGACATGGCAATATGAATGTGTTTTGGGCTAATGCACCTAAAACCAGATTAAATGAAGTTGGTTTGAATCCAAGATTCAAATTCAAACTCCATATGTGGTTATTTAAATGTCATTCACTTCATTTGTCCTAAACAGTAGTGATAAGTTGTTCTAACATGCATGAAAATGGTACAGATTATATATATCGGAGAGTAGGATTCTTTTTACTCATCAGTCCCTTCGTCGCTCTGGTGAGGCATCCTGACGTAGAGTTTTGACTCTTCTTTTCTCAAATTTCACTAAAAAAAATTAGGATCACGCAGGTATCTTGGAATCATTTCGATGGTTTTGTGACGAGAACATTGTGCTTGGTGCCTCCTGACATTTAGGGGTTGTGGCAGTGTCCTGGGGAGTTGAGCTCCGAGGTGTTGTCGTCACAATTTTATCGTTGCAGTTCTGGAATACCTGAGTTTCGCCGACATTGAAAAACTATTTTATGCAGTTGTTGGTGAGATAACCTCGATGCCACCCAGTACTGAGGCGGGAGTTCGGGAGTATTGCCATAACTCGTATAACGGATGCTTTTCGAAGGTTGAGATAAATGATTTCCGAAGGTTTCTTGGTTATGTGTTGAAGGATGGATACAACTGGATGTAGGATTTGCTAGTTTTGGGTGAGATATTATGCTTCCCCTATATCCCCAACACCTAATTGCATAACCGGAAAGTTTCGGGAGTTTGTAAGTGGGAATTCAAGTAGCTCCTAGGATATCTTTCTGACAGATGTATGATATGAAATTGGAGTTCGACGTCTAGTGGTCCGCCTATCCACGGTTGGTTTTATAGTGGTCTCGTTGTGTCTTAAAGAGTCCTTGGCTATGCTAACTCGGGGACGCTTCGTATGTCATGTGCACTGCCTTGTACATGATGGTGATGTACGATCGAGCCCATGTAGGGCCCACCATGAAAACTTCGGATGAAATCTCTATCATATGTTTGTTCCGGCTTATTCTGCAAGCCAAACCTTTGTTTTGCTTTAAGCTGTGGTATTCAAGTTGCTTCAATGTCAAGTGTTGATTCTATAACTTTCTCTAAGGGGTGTTCTCATATTCCTATGTGAATACCAATCCTTCTCGATCATCGAGTTTGTCATTTCAATTTCTTCTCAACCGGTGAGCTTCCCTTCAAGTGGATCCGATCACTTCAACATTTGCAAGATCCAATCTCAGTTCTTCTCAACGGTGTTCATTTCATTCGTCCCAAGCTGCCTTTGTTTTTCCCGCCCTCCCACCCTTGTTTCTTCAAGGACTCGGATTTCTTTATCAAGTATCCATCTTATGGATGTGAAGTTTCTTCGTTCTTTCCGTCAATGTTTTTATCCGGTGATTCTCAGGAAGATTCTAACGGAGCTTCAAGTTATCATTATTCGTTCGTTTTCTTCTCCGGTGGATTCAATTCAAGCTTTGTCGATCATCCTTTTTCCTCGTTTCAAATATTTTCCCATACCGGTGCACCTCATAATCATTCCCCGCTTGCTATTCAATTTTTTCGGAGTGTTCAAGTTATCTCGAAGATTCGTGTTTTCCATTCAAGCTATTTCGAGATTGTTATCTCAGTCAAGTCATTTAATTCAACCGGTGCAATCTCTCTTTTAAATCATTTCAACGGTGTTTCTCTTGAGTGGGCCCTAACCCATAGGTCTTTTTCCAGGATCTTACCTGACTCTTCTAATTCTTTCCGGAGTTATTTTCAAATTCATTCAAAGTTTGATGTAAGTATGAATTATCATTAGTCAAATGCATTTCTCCAAGAGCTTGCAATTTCTTTTCATTGTTGGTTCAACCTTTCTAATTTTCATTCCGGAGTGCCTCAACAATTCACGGTGGTGTTTCTCGTCATCATTCTCGAATTTTGAAGACCGAAGGCGATTTTTCTCTCTCAATCTTGTCCATTCTCTCGATGATTCGTGATTCTAGATTGTTGCCATCCTCTCATAATTGTTTTCAATCGTGACAATTCTTTTCATCCTTCCGGAGCAATTCAGGAGTCTTTTCAGTTTGATTCTTCGGAGCCCGTCATCTCATAATTATTCATTCCAGCTTTCAGCTCTTGTTCTCCAAATCATACCGGTGCATCATTCAAGTATTCTCTTATCAGCTCGTGATCTCTTCGTTCTCATGTATCTAAATTCTCTCAAGCATCTTCGTTCATTTGCTAATTCTTCCTGGTGTTTTCCTTATCTTTTCTTTGTTCATTTTCATTTCTTTCGGTGGTTCGTTCAAAAGTTCTCTTCCTTGGTTATCATATCAATGCATTCGTGCTTTTCAAATTCTACCGGTGGTTCATTGAAGACCTTCCCAAGTTTGCGCTATATCTATCTTAATCCTTTCTACGAGAATAGGTAGTATGCCAAATCCATTGCTTGTCATCAATTTTAATTGGTGAAGGATAAGCATAATGTAATTCTTATTCTTGTTTCATCGAGTAAATTCAATTCCTTATTCCGGAGGCTCATCAAGCTCTCGGTTTTCAATTGTTTCATTTTTTTCTTTCCTGGAGTTCCAAGCTCTCGCAATTATATCACCACGGAGATCCATCTAAATCATTACAAGGCTTCACCTTGTGTTTTCAACTTCTCTTTCTTTTTATCATCATTTTGTTACCGGAGTTCTTCATGAAGGCTCTACATGGTGGTTCATCAAGGATTTAATTCGTTCTCAAAGTGTTCGCCAAGAGGAGCTCAAGCTTTCTTCATCTTGCATTCCGAAGTGCAATTCTTTCAATCTTATCTTTTCAGACGGTGTTATGTCATTCTTGGCAATTTCCCTTCATGCTTCGTGATTCACAAGGTGTCCGAAATGACATATTTTAAGCCCATCATTTTCAATTCGTTCTTGAGATCCTTTAAACCCATCACTTTCTTCCATGGAGTTATCTTGGTATAGTTCTCACCTAAGGCCTTCCCTAAGGAATGTTGCTATTGTGGTGCTTATCAACGATCCAAGTTTTCTCCTATCCTCTCGGCAGAAGAAGTTTTTCATCTCCTCGTCGATCTAAAGCAAGCAATTGTTTTCCGTTTGTGGCAGGATTTCACCTCAAGTTTTTGAGATGTTTTTCATTAGCCCACATCAAGCTTATGCTTTCGTTGTTGATAATCCAACAACTCCGTTCAACCTTTTCTTCGTAAGATTGCTCTTTCAATTTTATTTGCGAGAGTTATCTTTCTTCTCCTCCGTTCTTTTCTTTCCAACCATCTAGTCTTCCATTCATTCGTTCCGGAGGCATGGCGACGTTGCTCTTTTCGTCCCATCATCTCGTTTTGCCAACATCATGTTCTTTCCTTTTGCTTATCCATTCAACCGGAGTGTCGTGCCCTCTTTTCAAGTTCTTCCCATTTTGTTAAGTTTTTGCCTCCCTTCTCAACCGGAGTGCTGTCTGAAATCTTTCTTACCCCTTGTGCCATTCTTTCAATAGTTCCGGAGGCAGTGTGTTGTTGAGCTCATCAAGTATCCTCTCATCTTTTCTAGTTCATGTTCAATTCCTTCCATTTACAGTCGGAGTGCTGTCCAAATTATATCATTCTTATTCCTTCTCTATCTTGTTTCAACCAGAGCGTTGTTGTAATTGACCTTTACTGTTCCTTGTACATTTCGTTTTAACTGGAGTGCTTGCATGTACTTCTTGTCCATTGCAACCCTTTTTCTCGTGTCTTTCTACCTACAAGGTTCTAGTAATGTTCCTTGTTCCTCTTTTCTAACGGAGTGTTTTCAACTTCGTTCATCTCCGTTGTGTTCTTCTTTCCAATTGTTTAACCTCTCAAGGTTCATTGGTTTCACTCGTTTGTCAAAGAAGCAACTTAGTTTACCTCTTCTTTTCCTCTTCCTTTTCCCACCGATGCCATCCTAAATCTTGGGACGAGATCCTCTCGTAGTGGTGGAATGTTGTGACGCCCCAAGACCGGAGCTTCAGATGCCTTCCTTTTATCTCGTTGTCGTTGTGTGTTTGATCTGTTTGTTGCCATGTTCGGATGAGTGTCATTGTCATATTTTGCTTATTGCATCATGTTCATCATTTGGTTATATTGCATTGCCATGCCCATCGTTGTCATGTTGCATTTGTGCCTCTTGTATTTTTGCATTCTCATAATCATCATGTGCATTGTCATATTCATGCATGTCACTTTGTTGGATGCTCCATGTATGACCATGCATCATCACATCCTCCTTCTTTCTTCTTTCTTTCATTTTGGCAAGTGACCTTTTCCCCTCCTCGAGTAATGCTTGTTCTTTCCCTATTAACCATACACCTTTCCTTTAACCTCTCTGTCAAATTTCAGATCCTTTGGAGTTGTTTTGGTTAGGTTCAAAAATGCCTCAAGTTTGAATCATATTTAAACTTGTTTTATTTTTCTACCTCTAAAAATATCCAAGACAATTTTATCAAATAGAATATAGTTTCAGGAGATTGAGGATATTTTTATATCTGAAAAACTCCTCTTCTAGCCCCCTGGCCTTTTTCTTTTATTGTAAATGTTTATTTAAATAAACAGAAAGTAATGAAAAAGGAATAGGCTTTCCTGGGCTGGCCTCCAAGCTATAGCTGGCCAAACGGGCCGTGCTAACTGGGCCGGCCCGGTAGCACGCAGGAACGGCACGGCCCAGGCACGGCATGGCCCGAGCTAAACGGGCTAGGCCCGGCACGCGGCACGCCATGGGCCATGCCTGGGCCTGGAGGCTGGGCACGCGGGCCGGCACGGCACGGCCCGTTTAAATTTTTTTTGAACTTTTTTATATATATGACCTAAATTACAGCCCAATAGGCCTAAAATACAGCCCAACAGGCTAAAAATCAGATGGGCCAGCGTGCTAAACGTGCCACGGGCCGGCCCGTTTAATAATCAGGTCGTGCCTGGGCCAGAGAGCCATGCCTGTGGGCCGGCCCGGCACGGCCCGGCTATTAAACGTGCCACGGTGGGCCGTGCCGGGCCAGGCACGATTAGCACGGGCTGGGCCGTGCCGTGCCGGGCCGGCCCGTTTGGCCAGGTCTGCTCCAAGCGCAGCAGCTGCCGCGGGCCATCAGCGCATCCCCAGCCCGCTCACCATCCCCGCAAGCCACTGGTCTGGGCCGGCCTCTAAGGCCCAGACGGGCCCCGCTGTAACCCTAGCTCGCAGCCTCGCTCTCTCCCTCATCCTCTCTCGTAGCGCCGCCAGGAGCCTCGTTCCCCATCTCCCTCCAGTGCTCCCTCGTCCCGATCCCCCTCGCTCTTCCTCCCCTCGTCTCCCTTTCCTCCCTTCCACCTCGAGCCAGGGGAGAAGCCACGCGCCCAATCTCCTCCAGCACAGCCGGCGACGACCGAGCCTTCTCCCGGCGCACCCCTGCTCCTCCCTCGCGCCGATCCTCATGGCTCGCCCCACTGCCAGTGCCGCCGCCCTCCTTCCTCGTGCCCTCGCCTCCTTCTTCCTCCGTTCGGGCCAATGCCGCCGCCGGATCAGGCTGCGCTTCGCCGGGGTCCTCCCCTGCCGTTGGACCGGCCCTGCAGGAGCTCCTTGCCCCGCGCTTGCCACCTGCTCCGCCTCCGCGTCGCTCCTCTCGGCCTCCCGCGGGTGCTCTGTTGACATCGCCTTGCTGCACGGCGTTTGGCCCTGCCCCTGTCGAGTTGCCGGAGCGGCAGTCGCCTGAGCTCTCCCTTGAGTGCGCCTCGCTCCATCGCTTCTTCTGGCCGAGACTTCGTCTTCCTCTGTTGCACTGTGTGAGACCGTGACAGCCACATGGGGGCACCTCTGCAGCCTCATGTTGCTGTTTTGTGCGCCTTCACTATGGATTGCCGTTGACACAAGACCAACAAGCCTCACCGCCATTCGCCTACATGCCCGAACCCCGAAGATCCCATGGGACGCCAAGTACAACGATGATCCGTGAAGACCCTAGTTACACCAAGTTCGTTTTCCGCCGTCTCCGAAATCGCCAAGTACCACGACGATACGAGAACAACTATCGTCGACATGCATTGTACCAAGTACCCCTTGGTTTCGTCGAGACTAGCAAGTCCGAAGACCCCAAGTACCACGACAACTCCGAAGGGATTCAAATCCATCAAGTTCCTCGCCGTGACCTCGAACATCTATGAAGCGAGAACGACTACTTCCTCTACCGCCGTCGCGAAAACGCCTACTTCCCTCTATGAACTTGATCCGTTCTGATAATGCACGCGTCGAGAGGTATAACCCCGAGACGACACCCATGAATGAATAAATGCATGTTGTATGAGATGCACCCTTGTTCGCCTCGAGTCCGAACTGTTGGTGCACGTTGCCCCACTTTTGCCTTGCCACCGACATGTGGGACACCCGGTATTCGGGATCACTCCCCGTCACTCTTGCACGTTTCGTGCACCCACACTTGTTCCTTTGCACTAGCATCTAATTTGAGTTGCCGGATCATCGGAATGTTGCCATGGTAACATTTCTGTTTCACCGCCGTGGCACCCTTTTTCCTTCTGCCATGCGACAAGTGCCCCATATCTTATAACATGCCAAAATTTTCATAAATATTGCATAAAACTTGCTCATGTCATTTGCATCATGATAATAACATTTAAATGTTTAAAATTGTTGTTGCACCAAATTGATAAATGCATATGGGGATTTACCGGAATTGTTATTTGGCGTTTCGGCCTCATTTAAACTTGCCTAAATAAATAATTTCTTATGCTTCTCCTCTTTCCATGTTTAACAACATTTAATATTGTTGAGTACCTAAACGAGAGAACTAAATAAGTCATGTGGTGTTTTCTTCAATATGCAACTCCATTGCATATTGATCTCCATTTAATTTGTAGTGTTGTTTGTTGCACTTTGCCATGCGATGCCTCATTAAACCGGTCATGCATCATACTTGTTTGCGCATCGTGCCATGCTTATGTGATGATTGTTTACTATGTTGCTTGCTTCTTTCCGGGTTGCCTCTCTCGTTAGCTTCGGTTTCGTTCCGGAGTTGTGAGGACCCATTCGGCTACGTCTGTTTGTCTTCTTCATGGACTCGTCCTTCTTCCTTGCGGGATCTCAGGCAAGATGACCATACCCTCGAAATCACTTCTATCTTTGCTTGCTAGATGCTCACTTTTTTGCTATGCCTATGCTGCGATACCTACCACTTGCTATATCATGCCTCCCATATTGCCATGTCAAGCCTCTAACCCACCTTTCCTAGCAAACCGTTGTTTGGCTATGTTACCGCTTTGCTCAGACACTCTTATAGCGTTGCTAGTTGCAGGTGAAGTTGAAGTTGAAGTTTGTTCCATGTTGGAACATGGTTATGTTGGGATATCACAATATCTCTTATTTTAATTAATGCATCTATATACTTGGTAAAGGGTGGAAGGCTCGGCCTTATGCCTGGTGTTTTGTTCCACTCTTGCCGCCCTAGTTTCCGTCATACCGGTGTTATGTTCCTTGATTTTGCGTTCCTTACGCGGTTAGGTTATAATGGGAACCCCTTGACAGTTCGCCTTGAATAAAACTCCTCCGGCAAGGCCCAACATTGGTTTTACCATTTGCCACCTAGCCTTTTCTTTCCCTTGGGTTCTGCAGACTCAAGGGTCATCTTTATTTAAACCCCCGGGGAAGTGCTCCTCTGAGTGTTGGTCCAACCTGTCAGCTGCCGGTGGCCACCAGGGGCAACTCTGGGCTGGCCTACCGGAACCTTGGACAATCCGGTGTGCCCTGAGAACAAGATATGTGCAGCTCCTATCGGGATTTGTCGGCACATTCGGGTGGCTTTGCTGGTCTTGTTTTACCATTGTCGAAATGTCTTGTAAACAGGATTCCGAGTCTTGTCGGGTCTTCCTGGGAGAAGGAATATCCTTCGTTGACCGTGAGAGCTTGTGATGGGCTAAGTTGGGACACCCCTGCAGGGATTTGAACTTTCGAAAGTCGTGCTCGCGGTTATGGGAAGATGGGAATTTGTTAATGTCCGGTTGTAGAGAACTTGACACTTAACTTAATTAAAATGCATCAACCGCGTGTGTAGCCGTGATGGTCTCTTCTCGGTGGAGTCCGGGAAGTGAACACGGTGTTGGAGTTATGCTTGAACGTAGGTAGTCTAGGATCACTTCTTGATCATAGATTTTCGACCGTGCTTTGCCTTCTCTCCTCGCTCTCATTTTGCGTATGTTAGCCACCATATATGCTAGTGCTTGCTGCATCTCCACCTCACATACCTTTTACCTACCCATAAGCTTAAATAGTCTTGACCGCGAGGGTGTGAGATTGCTGAGTCTCCGTGACTCACAGATTACTTCCAAAACCAGTGTGCAGGTGCCGATGATCCCGTGCAGGTGACGCAACCGAGCTCAAGGAGGAGCTCAATGAAGATCTTGTTCATCGTGTTGTTTCGTTTCAGTTGATCAGTAGTGGAGCCCAGTTGGAACGATCGGGGATCTGTAACATTTGGGGTAGTCTTCTTTTATTGTGGTTCCGTAGTCGGACCTTGATTGTATCTGGATGATGTAATGCTTTATTCATGTATTGTGTGAAGTGGCGATTGTAAGCCAACTATGTACCTCTTTTCTTATTCATTACATGGGTTGTGTGAAGATTACCTCACTTGCGATATTGCTTACAATGCGGTTATGTCTCTAAGTCGTGCTTCGACACGTGGGAGATATAGCCGCATCGTGGGCGTTACAAAGGTACTGTAATGAACTCATTCTTGATTTATATTGGTGTTAAACCTACTGTATTCCAACTTTTCTATGGTTCATAAACTCTATTACTAGCCATAGATTCATCAAAATAAGCAAACAACACACGAAAAACAGAATCTGTCAAAAACAAAATAGTCTGTACTATAAGTTTCGAATACTTCTGGAACCTCAAAAATTCTAAAATAAATTTCTACACGTGAGGAATTTATCTATTAATCATCTGCAAAAAATAATTAACTAAATATCACTCTCTAGTAAAAAATGGCAGCAATTCCCGTGAGCGCTAAAGTGTCTGTTTTTTACAGAAAGATCAAAAAGACTTTCCCCAAGTCTTCCCAAAGGTTCTACTTGGCACAAACACTAATTAAACACAAAAACACAACCAAAAAAGAGGCTAGATAAAAAAATTATTGCTAAATAGTAGCAAAAAGCAAGAAACAAAAATAAAATTGGGTTGCCTCCCAACAAGCGCTATCGTTTAACGCCCCTAGCTAGGCATAATATTTCAACGATGCTCACACGGAAGATAATAATTGGGACAAATAGAGAATCAAGAAACATGTGAAAAACACATCTAAGTCTAACATACTTCCTATGCATAGGCATCTTATAGGCAAACAAATTATCAAGGCAAGCAAAAACTAGTATATGCAAGGAAGCGGAACGAAACAATAGCAATCTCAACATAACGAGAGGCAATTTAGTAACACGAAAATTTCTACAACCATATTTTCCTCTCTCATAATAATTACATGTAGGATCATAAGCAAATTCAACAATATAGCTATCACAAAACATATTCTTAACAAGATCCACATGTATGCAAAGTTGACACTCTTCCAAAATAGTGGGATTAACATTAACTAAAGTCATGACCTCTCCAAACCCACTTGTATCAAAAACTTCATCAGATTGAACATTCTCCAAATATGTTGGGTCTAAAGTTGACACTCTTACAAACCCACTTTCAATAATATTGCAAACACCATTATCAATCTCATATTCATCATGGGGCTTAAATACATTTTCAAGATCAAAAGAAGTATCACCCCAATCATGATCATTGCAACAAATAGTAGTCATAGCAAAACTAGCATCCCCAAGCTTGAGGTTTTGCATATCATTGATACAATTGACATTAAGAGAATTTATGATAACATCATTGCAATCATGCTTTTCATCGAAGGAACTATCAAGTATGGGTGCAATAGCAACGATCTCATGTTTAACATAAGGAACTATAGCAAATTCATCTTCATAAATATTGGCATCATGGCCACAAGAATAGCAAGCATCATGTTCATCAAGGGATATTTCAATCAAATCATCGGAATCATAATTATCTATAGAGTCATGCATATCATTATTCTCTTTCAAAGCAATGGTCATTTTTTCAATAAATTCTTTGACATAGACATTATGGGCATAGTTTTCATGGCAATATTTAAGTATGTCAAAAAAAATTAGATTCGTAGAGAGTAATGTCATACTTTTCAATCAAAGAAGCAACTTCATAAGCACCCTTAAAAGCAACAAATTCTTCAATTTGTTCGATATCATAGTAACTATAAACACCCTTTGCATAAGAAGATAAGATTTTATTATCATTAAACTCACATAGGTAGGGGAGATGTTTTTTAGGGTTCTTAGAGCAACAAGTAAGATCACAAATTTCACAAAGATTGCAAGCATAACATAGTAATCTGTTTATTTGATCCCATAAGATTCTCTCTTTTTCAGACAAACGGTGACGCACAAAATGAGCATGCTCATCTAAAGATTTCCCATCAACTAGGCTAGTTGGGGTTTCAGCACGAGCGCATAAGTATCAAAGATGATCCAAGTAGAATACTTTAAGTGGATCCATATCAATAGATTTTTAGCAAGCAAATAGAAGGCACATGAAAACACAAAGAAAGATACATACGGGAAGAAGGCGAATGGAAAAGGGGAGAATAAAACGGCAAGGGTGAAGTGGGGGAGAGGAAAACGAGAGGCAAATGGCAAATAATGTAATGCGAAGGATAAGAGTTGTGATGGGTACTTGGTATGTCTTGACTTGGTGTAGATCTCCCCGGCAACGGCGCCAGAAATCCTTCTTGCTACCTCTTGAGCACTGCGTTGATTTTCCCTTGAAGAGGAAAGAGTGGTGTAGTAAAGCAGCATAAGTATTTCCCTTAGTTTTTGAGAACTAAGGTATCAATCCAATAGGAGACCACGCGCGAGTCACCTCATACCTACACAAACAAATAAGAACCTCGCAACCAACGCGACAAAGGGGTTGGCAATCCCTTCACGGCCACTTGCAAGAGTGAGATCTGATAGAGATGATAATGTTGGAAATATGCCCTAGAGGCAATAATAAAATGGTTATTATTATATTTCCTTGTTCATGATAATTGTCTATTGTTCATGCTATAATTGTGTTATCTGGAAATCATAATACATGTGTGAATACATAGACCACAACATGTCCCTAATGAGCCTCTAGTTGACTAGCTCGTTGATCAATAGATGGTTACGGTTTCATGACATCGGATGTCGTTGATAACAGGATCAGATCATTAGGAGAATGATGTGATGGACAAGACCCAATCCTAAGCCTAGCACAAGATCGTGTAGTTCGTATGCTAAAGCTTTTCTAATGTCAAGTATCCTTTTGCTTAGACCATGAGATTGTGCAACTCCCAGATACCGTAGGAATGCTTTGGGTGTGCCAAACGTCACAACGTAACTGGGTGGCTATAAAGGTGCACTACGGGTATCTCCGAAAGTATCTGTTGGGTTGGCAGGAATCGAGACTGGGATTTGTCACTCCGTATGACGGAGAGGTATCTTTGGGCCCACTCGGTAAGACATCATCGTAATGAGCTCAATGTGACTATGGGGTTGGTCACGGGATGATGTGTTACGGAATGAGTAAAGAGACTTGCCGTAACGAGATTGAACAAGGTATCGGTATACCGACGATCGAATCTCGGGCAAGTACTATACTGGTAGATAAAGGGAATCGTATACGGGATTGATTGAATCCTTGACATCGTGGTTCATCCGATGAGATCATCGTGGAATATGTGGGAGCCAACATGGGTATCCAGATCCCGCTGTTGGTTATTGGCTGGAGAGATGTCTCGGTCATGTCTGCATGATTCCCGAACCCGTAGGGTCTACACACTTAAGGTTCGATGACGCTAGGGTTATAGGGAAAGTTTGTACGTGGTTACCGAATGTTGTTCGGAGTCCTGGATGAGATCCCGGACGTAAGGAGGAGTTCCGGAATGGTCCGGAGACAAATATTTATATATGGGAAGTCCTTGTTCGGTCGCCGGAAGTGTTCGGGGGTTTATCGGCATTGTACCGGGACCACCGAAAGGGTTCCGGGGGTCCACCAGGAGGGTCCACCTACCCCGGAGGGCCCTATGGGCTGAATATGGAGGGGAACCAGCCCCTAGGTGGGCCGGGCACCAAACCCCCTAGGGCCCATGTGCCTAGGGTTTGGGGCAACCCTAAAGGGGGCGCCCCCCTTGGCTTGGGGGGCAAGCCTTCCCCCCTTGGCCGCCGCCCCCCCTCGAGATCCATCTGGAGGGGGGCGGCCCCCCTCTCCCTTGCCCCTATAAATAGAGGGGAGGTGGGAGGGCAGCGGAACCCACATCCAAGGCGCAACCCTCCCCTCCCCAACACCTCCTCTTCCTCCCGCGACGCTTGGCGAAGCCCTGCCAGAGTACCACGCTGCTCCAACACCACTACGCCGTCGTGCTGTTGCTGGACGGATACTTACCCAACCTCTCCCTCTCTCCTTGCTGGATCAAGGCGTGGGAGACGTCATCAGGCTGCACGTGTGTTGCACGCGGAGGCGCCGTTGTTCGGCACTTGGATCGGAATCAACCGCGATCTGAATCGCTACGAGTACGACTCCCTCATCCGCGTTCTTGTAACGCTTCCATGTCGCGATCTTCAAGAGTATGAAGATGCACTCCCCTCTCACTCTCGTTGGTAGTTTCTCCATAGATTGATCTTGGTAATGCGTAGAAAAATTTTAAATTTCTGCAACAATCCCCAACAGATAATAATAAGATAAATACTTTTGGTATTTTTATGATATAGATTGAAAGTAAAGTTTGCAAAATACAATAGATTGGAAACTTGTATGATGGAAAATAGACCCGGGGGCCATAGGTTTCACTAGTGGCTTCTCTCAAGATAGCATAAGTATTATGGTGGGTGAACAAATTACTGTCGAGCAATTGATAGAAAAGCGAATAATTATGAGAATATCTAGGTATGATCATGTATATAGGCATCACATTCATGACAAGTAGACCGAATCCTGCCTGCATCTACTACTATTACTCCACACATCGACCGCTATCCAGCATGCATCTAGAGTATTAAGTTCATAAGAACAGAGTAACGCCTTAAGCAAGATGACATGATGTAGAGGGATAAACTCATGCAATATGATGTAAGCCCCATCTTTTTATCCTCGATGGCAACAATACAATATGTGTCGTTTCCCTTTCTGTCACTGGGATCGAGCACCGCAAGATTGAACCCAAAGCTAAGCACTTCTCCTATTGCAAGAAAGATCAGTCTAGTAGGCCAAACCAAACTGATAATTCGAAGAGACTTGCAAAGATAAACCAATCATACATAAAATAATTCAGAGAAGATTCAAATATTGTTCATAGATAATCTGGATCATAAACCCACAATTCATAGGATCTCGACAAACACACCGCAAAAGAAGATTACATCGAATAGATCTCCAAGAGAATCGAGGAGAACTTTGTATTGAGATCTAAAGAGAGAGAAGAAGCCATCTAGCTACTAGCTATGGACCCGAAGGTCTGAAGTAAACTACTCACACATCATCGGAGGGGCCATGGAGTTGATGTAGAGGCCTTCCGTGATTAATGCCCCCTCCGGCGGAGCTCCGAAAAAGGCCCCAAGATGGGATCTCTTGGGTACAGAAGGTTGCGGCGGTGGAAATAGGGTTTCGTGGTGCTCCTGGATGTTTGCGGGGTATATGGATATATATATAGGAGGAAGAAGTAGGTCGGTGGAGCAACGGGGGGCCCACGGGGTGGAGGGCGCGCCCCCCTGCCTCATGGCCTCCTCGATTGTTTCTTGACGTCCACTCCAAGTCTCCTGGATCACGTTTGTTCCAAAAATAATGCTCCCAAAGGTTTCATTCTGTTTGGACTCCGTTTGATATTCCTTTTCGGTGAAACACTAAAATAGGCAAAAAAAACAATTTGGGCTGGGCCTCCGGTTAATAGATTAGTCCCAAAAATAATATAAAAGTGTAAAAATAAGTCCATTAACATCCAAAATAGATAATATAATAGCATGGAGCAATCAAAAATTATAGATACGTCAGAGACGTATCATAGTGCTCAGACGTGACCAAATAACGCCACACGGAATGGAGAAGAACTCCCAGTGGATGAGGCTCCGGCCCCAAAACTCATGGTGAGATGAGGGTGGCTCCCTAGAGGGTGGTGTCCCTTCGTCTTGAACGTTGAACAGCCACACCAGTCATTACTGTCACCGAACAACCAAAAAACTGCCACTCTACCATCATTCACTTCAATTTTCATGCCCAATCCAAGTAGTGATCAAACCTTTCTCGCTTCCCTCGCCAATTGGGATAGTATTTGGTCGAAAGTCAATTCCTCCCTCGACTAGGTTTTAGTTTATCTAGCCGTAGACCCCCTTGTCCAATTATGATTTTCCACACCATTTCGCGATCACACACCAATTCATGATTTTGAAATTTATAACTCCAAGCATGTCTGTTTCTTTTGGTGAGCAAATGAAGTCCCACTTAACCATACGGTATTTGTGTTTGCCTAAGTCTTTAGGCCAAAAGAATCTAAATCGCACCCTATCCAGTTTTTCATGAATTCTATCTTGTAAAAGGTAGAACCCGATAAACATGGGGATGTTAGTGAGGCTGTCGTTTATGAGCACTAGCCTACTGCCCGAGGCTAAAAGATTTCCCTGCCACGGTTCAACCCTCCCAGACACCTTGTCGACTACCAGCTCAAGGTCCATGATCATTAAGGATCCATTCTGAGATGGGAATCCCAAGATACTTGACTGGTATAGACCCCAACTCACAATTCATCATATGGACCGCCCTTAATTGCGACTACAAGTCCCCTCCGAATACAATCAGCTCACTTTTCTCAAAATTAATCTCAAGGCCTGACATAGCCTCGAAACACATCAGAAGAAACTTAAGGTTGATGATTTCCTCCTCCAATTCTTGATGAAGGTTAGGGTGTCGCTGGCATACTGGAGATGGGTTAGCCCACCAGGCACCACCCTGCTGCCACCCTAGAAACATGTCTGGCACTCCTGGTCCACTCTAAAATTGCAGCACTCATAGTGTTCTCTCTCATATATTTGTGCATATACACTCTAATTGATCATGTTTTCGCATAGATATAGGTTAGAACTTTTCACCACCATACACGTCAACAATATTACAAGTCAAACCATATTTTTCATGTTTTAAATTCAAATTTAAGCAGGAGATAGAGTTTAAATGCATGAACAAAAGATTAAGCATCATACAAGACCAAAGTTCGACCAAAAGCATTCACCATGCACACACTCAACCACATGAAAAATCACTTGTTGCCCGCACCACTGTCTCCCCAAATTCACACCACTCCCTCATCCCCGTGTGTTAGCCATTCATAGGTTCCCCCAACCGTTTTCATTGAATTTCTCTAGATGAAGGGAGGAGGGGAGCCATGTAGGACGCGGCGAAGCCCAGCGCATTCTTGGGCTTCGGGTTTTAACTTTTCGTTGCCACGCACTTCAACAACTTTGCAAATCAAACCATATTTTTCATTTTAAAATTCAAGTTTATATATGACATAAACTTCAAATGCACGAACAAAAGATGAAGCATCATACAAGAATTATGTCCAACCAAAAGAAATAACCATGCACAAATTCAGCCACACAAAAAATTATGTGTCAGTCAGCACCACCGTCTTCTGCCAAGATTGCACCGCTCCCTCCACATGTGTGTTGGCCACTTCATGGCATCCTGAAAGCCATGATCACCAGCCGCTTAATCTCCAAAAATGTTATTGTCGTTTCATTGATGACATTTGGATCCAACATCATGAATCGGTTCTCCTTGCCCACCTTTTCATGCATCAACCAATTCTTCTCAAGTTGAAGCCCATGTGTCTCCATCTCTTTCTTACACTTTTTTTTCGTGAATCTATTCCCACCGCTCCAACTTCTCTTGTTACCTCCTCTCGGCCAAGTCCATCTTCCTTTGCATCACTTGATCCTCCAACTCCTTTGATCAACTGACCAATGTTGAAACCATTGCACACGCGCAACAAGCATTGTTACTTTGCACAATTGAAGAGAACAAGTTGAAAGACAAAGGGAAAACAATGTTTTTCATCAACTAGGCATTTCATCGAACACTTCGCCATTCATAGGTTCCCTCAACCTCGTCCATTGAATTTCGCCAGACGAAGGGAGGAGGGAGAGCCTGCGAGACGGGACGGAGCCCGACACATTCTTGTGCTTTGGACTTCCCTTTGTGCTAGGCGCCCAGCCTCCACCGACCTTGCGTTGCAGCGGCTGCAGGAAGGGGGAGGACAAAGTGAATGTCGGCAATGGCAATGGAGGGTCATTCACCGGTGTGCCCAAGTCATCGGCAATCGAGCTAACGAGGTGATGGCTTAGGCGGCAGGATGATGCAGACAACACAAGAGGCGTCGGTTCCTACGAGGCACCAATGGAATGGGACACGGGGGTCAAGGTAGAGTTCACGGTGTCGGCGGCAGGGACAACCAAAGGCTTATGACAAGGCAGGGGCAACGACGTCACGAGCGCGAAGAAGGAGCGAGAGCGGAAATGTCTGCTACGCCAGGTCATTTTCAGGATGGAGTGTGCTCCAAATTATCTCCTCCAAATATGAAGGCAGGGGTGACAAAGTCCGGGTCCGTGATTCAATTTGCAGTCCATTCACTACAAATCCAAATTATCTCCTCCAAATATGAAGGCAGGGGTGACAAATTCCGGGTCCGTGATTCAATTTGCAGTCCATTCACTACAAAAGTAGTTATCATGGAATTCCACCCAATATGGCAACACTGATATTTTTTATTTTAATTTTTCTTTGAAAGCAATATGGCAACTCTGATATAGTTGCTCTAAGGTGCGTTGAGTTAGTTTTCTGTCAAAAACATATTCGCAAGGCTGCTTAGCCAACCGATAAAATACATGAGTCAAATATGTCTACCATAATGCCAAACAAGTTCCACGTGGAAGAGAGGCCTAATCTAAATGTGTGCTTGCTAGAGGCTCCATGTCTTTCTTTCTTTTTGCAATTGGTAAAGGAAGTACCTACACCCGAGCTCAAATGTACCCTGATGAACAGTTAAATCAAAAAATTCAAAAAGTTTTGAAATTCTTTGTTGCAAACTTTGACAAATATTTTATGTGCTTGCATAAATTTATCATAAAACACTATTCCTGGAAGTCATGATTAAAAAAAAATCGATGCACCAAAAATGCTATTTTTAAAGCATTTTGGAGTGCTAATATTCTTGCCACACCTTCCACAAATGTTGTTTCGGGCTGAAATCTTCCACAAACATTTGTGTAAGTTTGCACCAAAAAGTTCATTTTTCAATGTTATTTTTTTGGGGGGAATTTACTGTTCATCCCAAGCTCAAATGAGCTCGGGAGTAGAAGGGTACTTTCGGATATATACCTCTATTGCTCCATGTGAAGTTAAAGAAGACGCCGAAACAAACAACCTGAGCAAAGGCTATATATGGGAATTTGGTATGAAACAGCCCACGAGTTCTGAACACTAGTCTTGAACATCAGCACGGTTGTTAACATGGAGAACACAGATTGATGCTACAGCATTACACCGCTCGAGCTTAACATCTCCAAACAACATACACGGACATAATCGGAACTGCGAACTGGAAGTGACCCTAAGTAACTCAGTAACTACGGCGAGACCCGACAAATCCGGTCAAGGCCAACCAACTAATCCTATCACAGACTAGGCCGGTCTGACTGCATCTAGGCAAACCACATGTCTCTCTATAACCATACACTTCCCTTAGCATGATCACCATTGTTCAATCGAATAGGAGATGTTACATTCTTGCTGGGTGTCGATTGAGGACCTGGCCATCATGCAAACCATAATAGATTGAATAGTTAACCTTACCACCGAGTGAGTACCCAATGCCCAGAACCAGAAACTTCAGCTGTACAAGATTTCCAGCAGCATCTGTCAGATGGCGGCGGTGTTATCAACGAATGTGGGCAGGGCTCATGGTTGCGCACTCCGGTGGCCTGGCCTTAGTGCCTTAGCGAAGAAGTTGCGGAGCTCAGGGATGACGCGCTGGATTAGCTGAGAGAAACTGCATTTGCAAGATGACCAGTTAGATGGATTTGGATTTTTCGTTGCTTGAAGCGTGTTACATTATGTACCAAATGTGGTGGCCCTAGGTTAAGATACCCACCCGGGTCTGGTGCAGATCTTATCAAACTGCTCCAAAATAAACAAGACGCATGTATGTCTCAGTGACATGGCATGAAAGGCTTCGGATAAGTCATACATATCAGAGACGTTGTCTAAATTAACATCCTGCAAGATATTCAATACAATCAATTAGACCCAGTTGGCAGCGGTTCAAACATAGAACTTGGGGGTAATGCTCCTGAAATCACCTGCGCAATTGTATATTCACATAGGCGTTTGAGGCCTTCTAACAGATACTGATCTGCAGCTCTAAGAAGATCTTGAGCAAGCTCGTTGGTTACTTCGACTGACCCTGTATAGATAAATCTGCACAAAACAAAGATGTTTCCAAACTTCAATTGCAGGCCTTGTCCCCTCAGAGTGAGGAACTAACATGCAGATTTACCCATGGGACATGGCCAAGGAACAAGAATGATCAATGATTTACTAACCTCATCATGAGTTCAAACACATCCCACCTGATATTTGGAATTTCTATGTCTCTTGCATCCTTTTCCTGGTTGAGAAAATAGTGAGTTTCTGTAAACAGAAATTGTTCAACTAGCAAACAAGATCCACATCTTCCAACCAAAAAAGGAATAGCATGTAATGTCGAGACTAACCCTGTATCCACCATCAAACATTGCACGGAATGCATCTGAAGAAGCAAGCAGAGCAATTCTGTGTGCATAAAAGCGTTTTCCTGTGGATCACAAGGGAGGTGATTATTATGATCCTAATGAAAAAAAGCAATTATCTAAAGTAGTTTCTGTGAAGGCAGGGTGCAGAAACGTCACGAACCTTCCACCAAGAAGGTGACATCTGAAAGTGTCGAACTGTTCACATATTGCTTCCCAAGATAAACCTGCAGTCAGAAGTACATTTAGTAATAGCAATAGCAAGAACTAGCGCCGAAGAAGCGCGGCGCACGCCGCGCCCGTGATCGTTTCTGTCTGTATTTTACCAAAATAAGCAAGAAAACAACATGTATTAAGCGATAAAATAAAATGAAGAGGAGAACACGAATTCTATCTTTACCCCATGATCAGTGTAGGCACGTAACCAACATTAAATTATTTAACAAATTAAGAAAACCGGCTGGCCTATTAATATTTTTTCGTATGTTGCTCCGGTTTATTCAGGTGTACTATTCTAGATTACAACTCGGTTATTGTTTCGGTTTATGGTTCGGGTGGGTTAAAAATTTTGGTTTATTCAGCTGTTGTCCCGTTTCACTGGTTTTTGTGTTCCAGGTTATTCGGGGTTGGTGTCTTGGTTTATTTTGTTATTGTTCTGGTTAGCATTCTGGGTTTATTCAGATAATGTTTTGGTTTTTGTTCAGGTGTTAGTAAACTGTTTGCTGATGTCGTGGTGTAAAAATGGGCAGTAATCGGTCAAGAACTTATTTTCCCCATGAATTATTATTTATGCAAATATACTGTTCCAACCTACTGTTTTGTGCCTCAGCAACACCATCACCGGAAAGGATCAGGAGACGACTGAGACGGCTCTGCGTTGGTACGCCAGTGGAGAGAAATGATGTGTAGAAAAATCCTAAATCTTAACCCTATATATATGGACGCGATGGTGGTGGAGGAGAGAAATAATGTGTAAAAAAGTCCCAGTTTTTGTTTACAACGTGCGTATTTTTAATCCATTGAAAGTAAAAAAAAAAGGGGAAATCAGATTATTCGGAGCACTGTTCAGTGGTGGTACTGTTCATGCAGGGTGCTGTTTATGCATGATACTGCTCACTATTACTATTCACTGACATGGATGTAAATGAATAGTAGAAGCTTGGAAAAAATTCAAAAAAACCAGAAAAACCAAAGCCTTCCTGCTTTAGTATAGTAACTTATTATGGATGGACCAATCCATCGGTATTAAGAGTTGATTTATGGGGAAACCTCATTAAGAATATCCAGGATAGGGCAAGGTAAAGCCTGCCAACTACTAAGAACAGACTGCTAAGCAGTATAAAGTTACATGACAGAACATCTGTGTCCAACAGGTTGCACATGTCACGATTTGTAGGAAATAACATTTTAAGTAAGTTTGTGCACATATGATCTTGATTTAATTCAGATCTTGCTAATAGCTCCAAAGTAATACTCCCTCCGTTCGGAATTACTTGTCGCAGAAATGGATGTATCTAGATGTATTTTAGTTGTAGATACATCCATATCCGAGACAAGTAATTCCGAACGGAGGGAGTACTAGCATATATCCCTAGAACTATATTTTTTTACGACAATTTTGTTAGACAACTCTCTTTTCCAAGCACTGTGAAGACCTTATTCACTTCAATAGCATAACTACATAGTAAAGACAAATCACCCTTTTTTTAGTTTCTAATAACCTGTGGCGTTGGAGATGGAGGTGCAGCATCCATCGGAGAGAGTGCTGCAGCTTTGTTGGCTAATTTGTATAGTGCTACCGAACCATCCTGTTGATGTTTCGAGCTGCCCGAAACCAGAAGATCAAGAAGCAAGTCGAGACCTGAATTAAGCCAGAATTTAATCCATGGAGAACAGAACACAAATGGGACAAGGAACACTTAAGATGTCAAATTGTTCATACCATTATTATCAATAAAAATTGTTCGCTGATCTTCAGGGGCACAGAGGTGTGCAAGAGCCAGAGCAACACGCCTCTGCACAGACTTTTCTCCTACTCTCATGAGATAAACCAAGTGTTTTAATACCTGTTAAAGATCACGCGTGAGTCAGCTGGAGTAGATACCACAGCTTGGCAAATAAAAGAAAAAAGAAACAGTGAGCAGAACTTACTCGTCCATTTATCTTCTCCTCCAGCCTCTTCAATGTCTTAGCTACACAGTCCTTTGTAGCCTGAAAAAAAGTGCTTAACCAAACTCAGGTATAAATTTACTAAGAAAGTACCAATCTATGCTATGATGGTTGACATACCTGGACAATAAATTCGCCATCCTGCAACTTTTGGACACCTCCTACTTTAACGAAGTCAGAGACATAATCCTACAAGAAGAAAGTTATTATGGATACATGAAAGTAAGAAGCTTACATAAAACAGAAATGAACATGACTACAAGTCCGTTCCCTTTCAAGAACAAATATGAAATAATAAGTAGAAAACAATATTTTGAACAACAAAAAATTACCTCATTGTCGGCAACTCCATAAAGAGCAAACGCAGCATTATGTTGCAGAGAACCATTTTTTGAGTCGAGAAGCTTTAGTAAAGGTAACAAGCCACCATTGTATGCAATACCTGCTTGGTTATGTGTATCCTGTGAAACAAAAGTCAAATTAGCCATACAGGTTAATCAAGATAAAGAAATAAATAAAACATGCCCACTCCAAACAAAGAGATAACACACTAAAACTAATAGAATACTGTTTTATTTTCGAATCCCATGAATGGAATGTTTACAGCTTAGAAAGACAGTGAAAAGGGAATAACTTGGCATGTGCCTGACACTAAAATATCTAAACTCTTGTTCAATAACAAATACAGAATGTGGCAATGTACTGCATGGAGTCCAGATGACACCTGGTAGGCAAAAAATAATATATCCAACATGATACACCATATGACAATGGGCTTATGTTTCAGCCTTTGGCTTATGTAAATCAAAGATGTTAGTTAATTTGTAAAACTGTATTTCAATTTATGTACAAGAATCTGTAAAACTGTATATCAATCTGCATGTGTGCGATGCTGCAGTTTAAATTGATCTGGTTGTATTTGAACGAAACTAATCAAATAATCTGGCGGAGAAGTTATCTCTTGTGCAATTTCATCAATTCTGATAGTGATTGTATTTGAACGGGGTGACTTCATCATGCATGTCAAACAGGCATTTCACTCCGAAGAATCTGCCAGGGAGAAAATGGTGTCTTTTCCTTCAGGACTATTCGGAAATGCGCATGTTCAAGAGATGTGCTAAACTATGCTGGGTTACGATTGCTTGTCGCAGGACAATGGATACAGTGAAGAAGCATACACAAACAAAAGGTACAAATCTAAACAGACATCATTTGAGAGGCAGATGCTCAACAGTTAGTCTGGATATTTAACACATATAAAGAGAATGAGCTGCATGGCTTCAATTATTGATGGTACATTAAACATAACCTGTGGTCACTCTCATAGTCTCATGTCAATCCTTCTAAGAGGGGGCACCACATCCCGATGTAAAATCAACATAGAGAAAAAGGGAAGCAACAAAATTGAGAAAGTGCTCTGTCACTATGTCAGGTGATTTTATGAAGGGGAGTAAGGATTGTCATTGTTGTTTCTCTTTCACTGCTACAATACCTCCCTAAAATACATGCAGTACAACCCGCTGACAAACATAAGCAATCAGATTGATATTGTTGTGTGCAAGGGGAGTATAGAGAGAAATATAACCTGTGCAAGCCTCCCAAGGGCAAAGGCTGACATCTCCCTGAGTTGGAAATCAGCTGACTGTAGCATGTCAATTAGTGGTCGGACTGCCCCCCGTTGCACAATATGGACCTGCCAAACCCCATACATGCATATTTAGAGAGGATAGCTCAAAAAACAATTTTGTACTCTTTTGATTCACCATGGCTAACTCTTTATCGTACGAAACAACATATTAAGTAAGTAGGTAGACATAATCAATCAATGATATGTAGCACGAGTATTACTCCCTCCGTTCCAAAATATAAGTCTTTTTAGAGATTTCAATATGGACTACATACGGATGCATATAGACGTGGTTTGGAGTGTAGATTCACTCATTTTGCTCCGTATGTAGTCTATATTGGAATCTCTAAAAAGACTTATATTTAGGAACGGAGGGAGTATATAGGAAAAAAGTACTTCATTTTATTTTTTACTCTTCCACTTCATCACTCATCATAAAAATAAATATGGAGCTAACAACAAATGAAGCATCCTTAAGCACCTTGCACTCAGAGTCGGCCGAAGCAAACTGCCCTAGCAACAAAGCAGCTTCTCTTTGGCTTTCCGTACAGCAGGAACTGCAAAAGAAAAGATGAAACACAGGTTCTTTAAGCTAGAGAGCAGACTCAGGGTAATACCATGCCTTCATATACTAAGATTGGGACTACAATAAAACAGCTTCTCGTGTTACAATATGGATATGGATATGGAATCTGGGTTAGAAGATAATTTGCTACACGCAAGCTTACACTTGAAGATCTCATAAGATTATATCATTACAATCACATATTGTTTTGACCTTAAAGCAACAAAATTAATCTGCATCCAGGAACACATGCACAATGGTGTAATCAGTAATCGAGTGTGTATTGCTCATGTACGCTAAAAGTAAAGTACATAGAATTTGAATTTCCAGCAGTACTCTAGCAGAACTCAACAAATAAATACAGTAAGTTATATGCATTTAATTATTAACAGATACAATTAAAACAATTATCATAAGCTGCATATGATGATCATCATACCTTAATAGCCCAATTACAGGTTGCAAGGCCCCCGCATTAAGAACCTCTTTCTTGATATTTGGGGATGAATGGACCAAATTTCCAATGACACCAACCTGCCACGCCAAGAGAGTGTATTTAGTACTTACTGGCATGCACAGCAAAAACAATATCATACATATGGCTGGTTTATGAGGACAGCCTTTGCATTTGGCAAAAGTATAAAACTAGGGTGATTTCATGCAAAATTGTCACGATATATGTTGTATGCTGAGAACCTTATGAGGACAGCCTTTGCATTTGGCAAAAGTATAAATCTATATGTAACTGATAGAAGCAAATAGTCAGATCATTTTCTTTGTATAAATTCCACAGGATTAGTAACTCCATTGGTAAGTTAAAGGTGTTAATGCTCCAAATTTCTAATTGGCTGATGTGGAATAGCTTTTCTTTTGTAACACTCCAAAAAGTAAGTTGTGTGCACCAAACATATAAAGCTGCAGGACATATATTAAGCTTTCTGTAAGTCATGTATTAAGCCTAAAATCGCAAGCATGTTGGGGAAGAAGAGACGAGGAGGAGCTCGAGCTCAGGGAAGGGAAGCAAGCTGGCAGCGGTGAGGTTGGAGAGAAATCACCAGGCTCCAGCCTAGACAAGGAGGAGCTTGAGATTGGGGAAGAGGGGGGAGGACTGGTGGCAAGGTTGGGGGCGGGGAGCTCAAGATCCAGCGGCGCTAGGTCGGGGAAGAAGATGGGTGGTGAGACCGAGGAATAAAGCCCCACACCTGGCAGCGCAAGGTCGTCTTGCTCTCTGTTTCTCTCACCCCTGCCCTCCTTTGTCTAACCCTGGCGCAAGGTCGTCTTGCTCTCCTCTGTTTCTCTCACCCCTGCCCTCCTTTGTCTAACCCTAGGCGTCCGAGCGCTTTGTTTCACCGCTTACCACAAAAGCAAAGCGGTAGGCCTCCGCTCATCACTTGAGCGCGCCTAGGCGTACACTCAATTTTTCACTGCTATCGTCTAGTGGTTCAGGGCATCTCTCTTTCAAGGAGGCAGCGGGGATTCAACTTCCCTGGGGGTAGGGAGTAATATGGAAGGAGGTTAACCATGACGGTCAAGACCATAGATATTGATAGATAGAACTTCCATTTGTTTGTTGAAGTCAAGCAATTCTACTTGCTCACAATCACAAGAAATTTCTCGCCATATTTCTTCCCCACTGTTTGTCCACTACCTCGGCTGAACCTAAGCAAAAGAATAAGAAGTCCAAGAGACAGAAAGTCTAGTTTTCGTAATCGACCGATTTGTTAACATGCCACTGAACCACTTTTTATTAACATAATGACAATATGAACCCTTATTGCAGCACTAGAATCTCTAGACAAAGGAATTACTCTATCCTTTATTTAATATTTAATAATAATAAGAGACAACAGTTCAATACACTTAAGGAATTGGGTCCTAATGCACATCAATATCAATATAGTGCACCATAATTGCATTGCTCGTAATGTAAATGGAGTATAATGATAAGTTAAGGTAAGTGCCACTTGTGCCAACTAACCCAAGTTACATTGCAACTTGAACAAAAACTTTCACCTGGAAGTTTCCCAAGCAATATATAGTACTACGGTTCACCATTAAGCCAATCAAGACAATACATTTTGAAGTTTACATTCCATGAGGCCTTAGGATAACTGTTATTCATGATTGTAGAAAAACAAGAGAAATGGCAAGGTTCAAAACCAGAACAATGTTTTCCTGTAATAGATACTCCCTCCGTCCGGAAATACTTGTCGCAGAAATGCATAAAAACGAATGTATCTAGAACTAAAATATGTCTAGATGCATCCATTCCTCCGACAAGTATTTTCGGACGGAGGGAGTACATGACAAGTGCCGCACTAAAAATGGAGAGGGGTTCAACCAAAGAAGTGTATTTGATGAACATATATGAATATTCAGTATCTTACTGCTTCATAGTGAATTGCAGCATCCTCTGACCGCAGCATTAAGATTAATGTTGGCAATGCATTGCAATCAACGATCTGCATTAAGGAGTTAAGGGGAAGATTTAACATCTAGAAGTGAGGAAATAATATACATGGGTGAATGTGGATGAAAGTCTGATGTTAAAATCTAACATTAATGTTGGTTTCAATAATTTAAACTTTCTTATATTCTTACCAGGGTTTTGTTTTCATCATTTTTAAACGCCAAAGTCCTCAAGGCCCCTGCAGCTGCCCTCTGCACCTTAATATCCTGTGATTCTAGCAATTCAACGAGAGGTGGGATTCCGCCTTCAATTCTGCAGTGGAACAAAACCATCAGCAAGCACAGAAAACTTTCATGGAAACGCAGCATTGGCTAGTGGGCAGTGGATAGAACAAAACCTGATACAAGTTTTGATGTTGCTATTCTCATGAGCAAGGTTGGTAATTGCATCAGCTGCTCTTCTGATAAGGCTGTTAACTGCCCTCGAATTTGTAGCATTTTTATGCCTTCTTAGGAGACTCACCAGCAGGGGTAGGGCACCAGCATCAACTATAAGTTGTTGATGTTCAGGCTGGTAAACCAACACAAAAAGTAATAAATGACTAAATTCTGACAGTAACATAGCTAAAATCATAACAATGAAGTAGTCATGTTGAAGAAAAGTTAACAATAATATTTATGGATTGCCTAAAGAGAACTAGGCAAGGTTGAAACCTATTCTGCTTGAACCCAAGTATACCTAGATTCTTATGATGGCGTATGAAGTTACATTTACAGATAAACAAGAGATTAGGGGAAGGGAAGAGAGTGGTATTTTTCTCTCTCTTGCATTTTGCTACGAAATGGGATGTTTCATGTATGAGCCGGCCACGGCCCAGAAAATTGGGATTATAAGAACAATTCAAGCAATTGCAATGGAATGTAAGCAAAATCTCAGCTAAAGTGCAAAGAGGAAAACTAATCGAATTAACCTTTACAGCTAGGAGCCCGAGAGCGAAGGCAGCCCCCTTCTCGACCTCGTGCTCGAACGGCCGCGGCTGCTGCTCCTCCTCCACCGCCGCCGCCATATGGGGCACCTTCAGGTGGCACACCAACGCCGGCACGGCGCCGCCCTCTACGATTACGTTCACCATCTCCTCTGCGGCAAAAGCAGCAAGCAGATCCGCCTCAGTAACGGCGCCTGGACGGGTGGGGAAGAGTACGGATCGGCACGGTGGGCGTAGGGTTGGAGGATTACCGTTTTTCGCGAGCTCCGCGAGGACGCTGGTGGCGCGCTTAGCGGTGGCGCGGTCGGCGTGGCGCCAGGAGAAGCAGTGGTGGAGGGCGTCGACCTGCGTGCGGACCTCGCGGGCGACCGCCACCTGGGACTGGCGGCAGCAGATCTCGGGGCCGACGGAGCCCTCGTCGTCCTCGTTGTCGTCGTCGGCATCGGCGCTGCCGAGCGGCGACGAGACGGCGGCGGCCGCTGCTGCGGCGGCGGCGGCGGCGGCCGAGGCGGCGGCCTCGTCGTCAATCCTGCGCTTCTGCGCCTTGCGCCGCGGGCGCTGCGGCTTCTGCTGCTCCGCCTCCATTAGAGCGGGTCGACGGCGATGAAGGTGGGGAACTTGTCGGAGGCGGAGGCGGAGGGAAGGGCAGAAGCAAAGAGTATGCGCGCCCCAGCGCGATAGGGATTTTATTCCGCGTTCGGTTAAAATTGAGCACTTTTTATTTTATATATACTGTCAGAAATGAGAATGATACGCTTTCTTTCCTCACTGTTGTACTAGTATATTTTTATTTCATGGGTGTATATTTTGATTGGTGATGACGAGTTCACAACTATTCTTGCGCACGTACGGTGAGAAAATGATCAGAAAGGTATAATATACTCCCTGATGTATAGTATTTTCTTTAAATTTTTTTCCAAAATATCTAATTTGTAACTTTTTTCTCTTTCCTTTTTCAGAGAAAAAAATCAATATATTCATAATTTGTCATGCCAGTAAAAAACACTAGAAATAATTAAACACAACAGATCAATGGACCTCCTAGCTATGACTACCGATGGCTCCATTTTTTACGCATTTTTATAGCTCATTTTTTTGCATATTATCCTCATATATCATGTCCCATTGAGCCAATTACATGTCTATTATGTATGATTTTCAGTTTCACCTTTTGCATTGTGAGCATTGCATTGTTATGGGTTTTATTTAGTTTTTACTAGTCTTCTTTATTTGTTTTGTAATAGTGATCTAAACGCTCTTATATTTGTTTACGGAGGAAGTAGCAGTTAAGGACCAAACACGATGAAAAAAGGCAAGGTTGGGATCAACAAGGAGGCCTTACACACACCAAAACTTAGGCATTTGGAAGTGTCAAAGTTGACATTATTGCAAAGTGCTCAAAATCACAGGTGCCTCAGCATCGCTCATACGAATCCAACGAGTCTAAGAACATCGAAATCCGAGTTCATGTGAAGAAATGGCGACCACATTACCTAAGGGTCCAGAGCGATCGATGGTGCACGGTACGACCGTGCCCGGTCCTATCGTCGGTCGTACTGTACCCCTACATCTTCTTATTTTGGCACGTGGCACGGCCCAACAGAGGCTCATTCCGATGAAAAGGCCGGTCCATTTGACTTGGTCAAAAGGTAGCGGGTCGGCCCACGGAAGGCCTGTTAACAGCTTGTTCGTATATAGCTCATTTACGGCATGTTAACTCATGGTCCGTTACGGCCTATCGGAATTAAGCCCAGTAGCTTCATCTGGGCCGTTCAATATGATTCCAGCCTGTTGTAACTTTCGGCCCATGTATGGCCCATGATGTCTTTCGGCACATATGAGGCCCTTTATAACTCTTGGCCTATTAACGGCCCATGGTGAAACTGCCCCGTAATGAACGGTGTACCGCTTTATACCCATTAACGGCCCATTATTCCATGGGGTCGTTTCCAACCCATGTTATCTTTCGGCCTTCTCAGAGCCCAATTATTCTTGGGCTCATTTCCAGCATTCGGTTACTTACGGCCTGTTACTGTCCTTTTCTGCTTGTGGGCCAAATTCAGCCCGTGGTTACAGTCGGCTCGTTAATTCGTTGGGCCGTTTTCATAGCGTTATCAAATACGGCAGATTAACGACGCCCGTTATGCTCGGCCTATGAACGGGCGATTCCAACTCTAGCCCGTTTATGGCCCATAATGCGGTCTGTTATTGGCACATGTTTGGCCAATCGATCATGCGGCCCGTAGAAAGCCCATTGATGCTACGACCCGTAGAAGGCCAATTGTTTCTACGGCCCACAGAAGGCCGATTGTTTCTACGGCCCTTAGAAGGCCCATTGTTTCTACGCCCCATAGTAGGCCCGGGGTCACTATAATATGTAACTCGTGTTTATTGTGGCCTAGTTTTAAAAAATAGGTTATTGCGGCCACTAGCAAACGCGAAAAAAGAACCGCACTGACTACAAGCAAACAAATAAACAAGACAATAAGGAAATAAATAAGCAAGCAACTTACGCTAGGCTATCACGGCTATTACACATATTACATCCACTGGCATTAAAGTTCACCACCAGTGCAAATATAGGGAACAAAGCAGCATATCAGATGCACCGATTGTCAAAGTTGGTGACCAGTGCAAATAAACGTCGTAGCAAAACAAGTCCAGAACTGAAACCACTTCAGAAGAGATCAAGAAACAATATCCTGGATACCCATAATGCTGGCAAGATGGTTAGCAATCTTATTAACTTTCTCTTGTTTGGTGCTTAATGTTGGGGAACGTTGCAGAAAACAAAAAATTTCCTACGGTTTCACCAAGATCCATCTAGGAGTTCATCTAGCAACGAGTGATTGGATTGCATCTACATACCTTTGTAGATCACGCGCGGAAGCGTTCAAAGAACGGGGATGAGGAAGGCGTACTCGACGGGATCCAAATCACCGGAGATCCTAGCGCCGAACGGACGGCACCTCCTCGTTCAACACACGTACGGTCAGCGTAACGTCTCCTCCTTCTTGATCCAGCAAGGAGGAAGGAGAGGTTGAGGAAGATGGCTCCAGCAGCAGCACGACGGCGTGGTGGTGATGGAGCTGCAGTACTCCGGCAGGGCTTCGCCAAGCACTATGGAGGAGGAGGAGGTGTTGGAGAGGGAGAGGGAGGCACCAAAGGCAAAGGTAAGAAGTCCTCCATCTCCCCACTATATATAGGAGGGCCAAGGGGGGGGGGGCGCCGGCCCTAGGAGATCTAATCTCCTAGGGGGGGCGGCCAAGGGGAGGAATCCCTCCTCCCCAAGGCACCTAGGAGGTGCCTTCCCCTCCTAGGACTCTTCCTTTAGGGTTTCCCCCACCCTAGGCGCATGGGCCCTAGGGGGAAGTGGCGCCCCAGCCCACTTTGGGCTGGATCCCTTCCCACTTCAGCCCATGGGGCCCTCCGGGATAGGTGGCCCCACCCGGTGGACCTCCGGGACCCTTCCGGTGGTCCCGGTACAATACCGGTGACCCCGAAACTTGTTCCGATGGCCGAAATAGCACTTCCTATATATAATTCTTTACCTCCGGACCATTCCGAAACTCCTCGTGACGTCCGGGATCTCATCCGGGACTCCAAACAACATTCGGGTTACTGCATATACATATCCCTACAACCCTAGCGTCACCGAACCTTAAGTGTGTAGACCCTACGGGTTCGGGAGACATGTAGACATGACCGAGATCGCTCTCTGGTCAATAACCAACAGCGGGATCTGGATACCCATGTTGGCTCCCACATGCTCCTCGATGATCTCATCGGATGAACCACTATGTCGAGGATTCAAGCAACCCCGTATACAATTCCCTTCGTCAATCGGTATGTTACTTGCCCGAGATTCGATCGTCGGTATCCCAATACCTCGTTCAATCTCGTTACCGGCAAGTCACTTTACTCGTACCGTAATGCATGATCCCGTGACCAGACACTTGGTCACTTTGAGCTCATTATGATGATGCATTACCGAGTGGGCCCAGTGATACCTCTCCGTCATACGGAGTGACAAATCCCAGTCTTGATCCATGTCAACCCAACAAACACTTTCGGAGATACCCGTAGTATACCTTTATAGTCACCCAGTTACGTTGTGACGTTTGGTATACCCAAAGCACTCCTACGGTATTCGGGAGTTACACGATCTCATGGTCTAAGGAAAGGATACTTGACATTGGAAAACTCTAGCAAACGAACTATACGATCTTGTGCTATGTTTAGGATTGGGTCTTGTCCATCACATCATTCTCCTAATGATGTGATCTCGTTATCAATGACATCCAATGTCCATAGTCAGGAAACCATGACTATCTGTTGATCAATGAGCTAGTCAACTAGAGGCTTACTAGGGACATGTTGGTGTCTATTATTCACACATGTACGATTTCCGGATAACACAATTATAGCATGAATAAAGACAATTATCATGAATAAGGAAATATAATAATAATGCTTTTATTATTGCCTCTAGGGCATATTTCCAACACTTAAATCCTCCAGCGCTTGCTGTTGCACCAGAAAGTATGCATATGAATTCTACAGGGACTTCCTTAGTCCTTTGGCTTCCCGTTGCACAACATCTGATCAATGTCTTTCAACTTGAAGTTGAGACTCAAGAAGCCGAACTGATTCAGGCAGCGAGTTCGAAGAGCTGGTGCCAATAGTAGTGGCCAGTAACTCCAACACTACATCAAGACATGACTTTGGGGTTGTCTCAGTGTCTTCAATATAGTTTTTTATCAGCTTTCTTGGAGACCAATAGGGATGTCTCACTATTTTGAACCTTATCTGCATTACTTTCTTTACCATTGCATAACGAGGTACTCTTCTCCAATATTTTGTCCGCATTCTAAAAGATAAACAAGCAGACACATCACAGGTTTACTATGTTGTATATGAAACTCATTTTGGTAAATCGGTTCAATAGTAAAGTGGACAGGATAACAACATGAAACAAACATATATCTATGTACCATGGTCACTTTATGGTCTATATCATTCTAGTTTTTGTTGCCAAATCAATATAGAGACACAATTCAAATAATATTTGTTCAAGACAAAGCAGAATAGACATAATATAAGTGTGGGAAACTACAGAGCAATAACAACACTTGTAATGTGCATGACATGAGAACATAATTGTTTATTCAATTGAAACTGAAATCAACATAGAGCAAGTTACAACAACAAACCAGTTAAAGAAACAGGTTTAAAACATACCTGTTGCGCCATTAGAGTTTCAATTCCATCCTTCAAATTTGAAAATAGTTGGTATGAGTAAATACAATGATGCAAGAGCAAAGGAGTATGAACCATAGCTACAAAACCTGACTTGAGAACAATTATTCTTCTGCTTTAAGCATTGAGTTGGGATTCAGAGTGGTGGTCCTCGTGCTTTGGGCACTGCAGTTCCCTTACTAACTGCTCGTGTTTGGGTGCTCTGTGGTGGAGACAGTGTTGTGTCAACTGGAACAGGGTTACTATGTGTTGGAGTTGGGGTTAGAAGGGGTGTAGCTGGTTCTCTGCCCAATTGGGTAGGGGTACAATCTGCGAGAGTCTGGGTTATGTGATGCGGAGTATCCTTCCATCATCCACATGGACTTTACACCAGCACTTCAAGCCCTACGTGGACCTATGACAAGAGCTAGAGCACCACTACTGCAGGATGCTGCTAACGCGACACTACGATCAGAGACCCTTCGATGAAACTGTGTGCGATGCCATAATCGCAAACGGTGGTGTAAAAAACCGTCAAAAAAGGTGCAAAACATTTGCGATGGATGATGCATCAAACACGGTTCAGATTTTAGTTGCGTGTGCGATGCAGGGCATACGGTTCAACTCAATTAACTATTTGCGATGAGGAGGAACAAAAGAAACGGGCAGCCAAATGAAGGTGTGTGCGATGTACAGCATATGGTTCACTCGGATGAACTGTTTGTGACTAGGCAACACAAAAGAAACGGTCAGCCAGATCAAAGGTGTGTCCGATATACGGGATGTGGTTCACTCGGATGAACTGTTTGCGTTGAGACATGAGAGCAGAAACGGTTCAAATGAACAAGATGTGTGTGATACGAGACAAATGGGTGTGTAATCAGAAACGTGTGCGAAGACTGATAACAACACAGACGATTACTGCTAACAAGCCGTGTGTGTTGTGAGCAAACGATTGCGGGTATACAATTGTGAGTGATTGATGAAAACATCATCAACGGGTTACATTGTTTAGTCCGTATGCGATGTGATTTTCTTTGTCCGCACAACATATACGCTCTGTCTACAGACATCAACATATATACTTAAAAAGACAGCATTGCATAACCAAATTAAGCATACAATTACACAAGTGACTACACACATAACATTTCCACACACTAAAGAAAGCAATTACATGCATACTAAAGTAGGAGAAACGAGGATCTAATCATCTACTTATTGTTGTGATGACGCTTGCCATTGCTCTGCTTCCGGTTGGATCCCTGGCCGTTTTGGGGAAGGAGGCACTTCCTCATGTCAACGATCCACCTGTACATGCCGTAGCTCATGTACGCCTCCTTGGTTGCGTACACGACGTGAGCTTTGTCGATTTCTCCATCTAGGCCGAGTGCCAGGCACGCCTGTCCTTGTTGCATGAATCCTTCATGTCTCTATAGTAGGGGTCGATGATGGCCTCGACGAGGTGGACTAGTGAGTCCTTCTCATGCTCCTTGCTGCCCCAGATCTTGTATTGGCCTTGGATGTCGACAAGATTATGGCAGCCGATGCCCGAATTCTCGAGCGCCTTTACATCGTTGGTGATGTCCACCGTAGCGAACATGTAGTGGGGGCTGTTGATAAACCTGGCGAAACGCTCGCAAGGCCTTATGGCCAGGCAATAGTGGCAGACGAGGACGTGGTGGCGCATGCACATCCGGGCGACGGCGACCTTCGGATGAGACCCGACACGAGCGCGAGTGTACTCGAGGTCGAACCCGACCACCTTGTACTTCTCCGCGGCAAGCAACAACTCCATGATGTGGATGGAGTGCTCCACCCAGACCGGGTCATTGGTGTACACCACCGAGAGGTCCATGAACCTTCTGTGGGTGTCCACCATAGCACGAATGGTGAACTGCTGCTCGTCATCGGTAGCCGCTCGGAGCGCCATTGGAGCCGCGCAGGATACCCTCTAAGAATTTCTCATGGTGGGTGTGCTTCTTACAATGGTGGGGCGAGATTGAAAGGTTGAAGAGACACCAGAGTTAAATGGCCGCTGTAATAAATGGGGGCCGGCCGGCCTGTAATCGTCATGTCATGTCACGACATTCATAGTGGAGGATTCCAGTGCACGCTTGACAACACCGCCCCGCACGCGTGGGCTCGAAGAGGCACCAAATGTATTGTCGGTGAGCATGTTCTCGTGCTACCGCGCTGTTTACCGCGCAAGCTTCCCGCCCGGCTTTGTTTGGCCACGTGTTGGCTAGAAGACGGACAAATCATGGGCATTTATTGGCAAAAAGCTTTATAAAAACGAAGTGTGTGGAATGACTTCGATCATAAGTTTACCCGTGGGTGATGATGTCAAAGTTACACAGAAGGGTGATGATGGACACTCAAGTGCGATAAGTAATTATGCGCTCTACAGTGCACACGGTGGAAGAAACCAACTATGTGCAATAATGTCGAAGATCGCAGTCGAATTAGCTATACAGATCGTGTGCTGTGAGATCGACAAGGTAAACTGATTCGAGAAGGATTAATAAAATCTAAGACCATTGCATATTAAGGTCAAAATAGTGTTAGCAATATACAAGTCTCATACGATGCCATTTCAACGATTGTACCACAAAAGCTCGAAATGTTACAAGGTTCAAATTCCAGAGTTATATGGCTCAAATTCGAAGATTACAAGGTTCAAACTGATATTTAAAATGAAATTCAGCTCATCAGCTGCAAATGCTCACGCTGATCCGCTGAACATGGATATCAGAGAGGTTCAAACTAATATCACCGCTTCTAAGTCTGGTTTCGAAACCCAACAATTTTTGCAAAGGGGTCAGCCATTGAGAAGTCATGTATGGGGTTGACACGATGACTTTCGATTACTCTGTCATCTGAAGTTCCAAAATGAAATTCAGCATTTTGGGAGCCTACTCCATTCTGTCGCAGGCGCCGGCGCTGATCAACAAACCATTCATTTTTGTGAAATAAATGTAGGGCAAACCTCGTTTCCTTCAGCACCCTTGCTTTGAGAACAAAGAACCCGACGAACATAATCTCCGGTAAGGTCCCTCGGTAGGAGTTCAAAGTAATTTCTAAGAGATGCAGATCTAGGCATTCAACGTAATTGTTATATTGTATCACATTATCCACCACTGGGCCTAATCTTATCTGCAAAAGAAGAAAACGTGTCAGTGCCTACATGTAGTTTTGAACATTACTACATGCCTATTTGGTTTGCAGGATTTGTAAAATGCACTAACATGCCATCTTCGATCTGACATGATTTTACATGGGCATTTGATTACATTCTAGAAAAATGTAGCCTTCTTCACAAGAGGTTGGAGTGGATGAAAAGTTCCCTAAGAAAACTTGAACTCCCTTATGGTTAACATTTAACAGGAAAGGAACATCACCTCGATATATAGCTTCTCCAGGCACGGAAAGCATCTCAGAAAACTGACAGATTGCTCCAGGTTGGGGCCGATATATTCTAGTGCCAAGACCTTCACTGTGTGCAGTTTCAGGGTCAAGCTTGTCGGAATCATTTACTGAATGACAGACAAACAAACATCTTCAAAATTACAAATAATGTTAATTTGTAGAAGGAGAGATAGAAGGCGGCTGTTGTACCTGAACAGGTGTGGATCCAATAACAAGTTCGGAGTATTTGTGAGACGAGTAGCCCACCACTATCAATTTCGGCGCAGAAATGACATTGATTCTTGTTGGACCTTCTTGATCAACTACAAGTAATCTCTCAAGTGCAGGTGTGTCCTCAATGACCATACCGTGGTACACATCTTGTGATGTCTTCCTGCCGCACCAGCAACACACATAAATAGTCTGGAGAGTCATGGAGGTGATATGGAAGGTACTCAACCCATTAATCGCCTGGAGACGAAGGTACTCGAGTGCGGTACAACCACGGAGCAGGCGCTCCATGTCACCATTTAAGAGGCAGACGACGACAAGCTCGAGGTGCTTCAGTCGTGGTAGAATAAGAGCGGGTGTGTCATTAAGGGGGGATGGCAGTTCCTGAACTTGGCGACGCGCAGCGTGGGCACGAGGCAGAGTGCGAATGTTGGCAGTGACCGCCTATGCCCATCATCAAAAGTGAGCTCCTCGAGCTGATCTAGGGTGGGGGATCGAAACCAGTCGTCAAGCTTGGCTCGGTCCTTGCCGTTGGAACGAAACTTGCCCATTCTAAGGCCTTTGGTTGGGCCAAGGTGACTGAAGAGGATCTTGGAGAACGCATCCAAGCTTTTTCGATAGCCATGGCAGAGCTCGTGGGTGTCGATGAGGTCGAGAGGGCTGGAGTTCCATAGGGGGCGCCACCGCCAGGAAAGGACGGTTGTCCACGCCCCATATTTGATTGGGAGGAGGGAGATGATAACTCTCAACATATCATCGGGAAGGCCGCTGATGAAGTCTAGGCCTACTCGAGTCGCTTGCGGTTCTAGCTCGCCCCTTGATGGCAACCCCGTTCTCCACCTCCGGAGTCTCCTTGTCAGCGGTGCTTTCTGATAGAAATGTGAGTACAGGGAATATTTAGTTAAAACAGGGCAATAGAGAAGTGTACTAATAACTAGAAGTTATTAGGTAGGAAAATAGTAAGAAAAGGGAATAACAATTGGTTGCTTAAATACTACACAATTCATTTGACATTGCTGGGTAAGTCAACATGGAGATAGTTGAAAAGAAAACTTACTTCGAACAAAGTCTGGACGGATGATTTTGTCGAGGAAGTTAGCATATATCTCATGACCAGGCTGTGCAGTGCAATTTTAGTGCCAGCTTTTAGTACATCAAACTTTGCAATTTCTTTCCAAAAGCCAATGCCAAAATAGGAGTCACCACATTCATTAAGTCTTACAGTAGCAACGATTGTAAATCCATGGTTTGTGTGCAGTATGACATCCGTGGAGCCTTCATCTATGTAAAGGGAAAAATTGTGCACTACATAATCTGTTGCATAGCAAGGGATGTTCTACAGAAAATGGTAGGATTGTTACGGAAAATATGGTAACATGCAAATATGGGCCCAAATTAAAAGAATTGTACAGCAGTTGAATTCGAAAGACAAAAATCTATAATTAAACAGATAGGGTAAACATGATGTCATGGAAATATGAGAGTAATCGAAAGAACAATACATCATTAATTTGCCTAATATAGAAAGAAGAGGGGGGAAATCCCCTTTGACGTATATGGTGCATGTGGCACCTTTTATCCAAATGTAGCAATATTTAGAATATGTTTAGGAAAGTAGGCCATGCCAACCGATTTAGGGTGAGATTGAACATACCGCGCACGTCCTCAAGTTATCTGGTACGGTGAGATGGAATATCTGGCGGAGGTCGCAAAGTCCTGAAGTGTCGGCGCACTGTACATTATATGAATGAAAGAAAACCCTCAAATCAGCTCGAATAAAAATGAATTCATGACGATTTCCGCTGGATGATTAAAGAAGGCAGATGAACTGGGATAAGAGATGAGGTAATATATCATTAAATTAGTTACCTTGTCATCCATGAGAAAGAACCCTCAGTACGGCAGATTCCCCAACTGAGCGGAGCTAGGTCGACCGCGAGCAGCGTCGAGAAAGTCGATGGCGATAGGCGGCAACAAGCGGAAGTGGCGAAATGCGGTGGGCTTTGCCGGTAGCCTGGCGGTGGTAGGCGTTGAGCTAAGTGTTTACCGTCGCTATAGGTGGTGCCATGGCATAGACACGAAGGAGCTTGTGCAGGTGTAAACGGGGAACGTACCGAAGGGGCCGAGGGGGTGGAGGGTGGGGTGAGGTTTTTGTGATGTGGGGATGGTGAGGGTTTTCTTTTTTTTTGAATTGGGTGGTGAGGGTTTTCTGTCCCATAAATAATTTTGGGGGCGACGATTTGCTAGAGCGAACCGTGTGTGATTGACGCAACACACAAAATGAAAGTCATTGCACACGGTTCCATTTTTGGGAACCGTGTGTGATTGACGTACTACCTCCGTCCTGGTTTATTGGTCCCCTTTGTAATTTTGACCAAATATTTAACATACTCAGACATAGATAATAAGCGCGCATGTACATAAGCACAGTTCAACCATAAGTAGTACATAATTCAACCGCATTAAGCATACTCAAGCGTACATAGTTTGATCCATCCCACATCTCATCTCACATGCGACCGACACGATCCTGAAGCTTCTTCAGGTACTCGGCGTACGCGCCGTCCGCCACCCTGCGAGAATACTTCTGCTTGAAGGAGGCAATGGCCCGTCCTCTTGCATGCGCCAGAACACTTAGATACGCATCATGAAGCTTCTGGTTGCAAAATGGGCATCCATAGCCGTTGTTCCAGGTCCTAATACGCCTGTTATGCATTCCCGCATAAAGCTCCCTCAGGATTTGCCTGTTGTACCTCCTCTGGACATCTTCATCCTCGCTGTCCACATCGTCACACAGCACCTATACAAATAGTAAAACAAATTTGGCATCAAATCAATGATTACATGCTGTGAAGTAGGATTAGGAATTTATGGCTATTTATTTATGCATATCAAGAGATTATGGTTCGATTTTTAAGCATAGTCGTCTATGTATGGACCAATCTTGAAGAAAATAATGGCACAAACATATGTAGGTCAATCAAAATCAATTGTCAAGCCCTGGCTAGGAATTATTAGCACGAACACTAACCCTAGTCGGATTACTAGCAGAAATCATTTGCACAGATGAAACAACTAATCACTTATCACATGTACCATTCAAACAATCAATACACTACACGGATCTAACGAAACTTACTCAGATTTCATGGATTGAGAGAACATACCCATAAGATTTATATTACGAAAAGGGGGATGCAGGAGTAACCAGAGAAACCCTATGATCTATTTGACACATAAATGGGTATAGATGACTAACCAGCTGTCCGTCGTCGCCGGAGTGGTTGTTGGAGTCGTCGCCGGAGTGGTCGTCGGAGTCGGTGTGGAACTCCGCCTCGGGTTGTGGAAGCTCGACGTCATCGACGACATCAGGGTGCAGTGATAACTCGCTGGCGGTGACGACAACCTTTTTCTCCATATCCACGTCGTGCTCTGGTGCTTTAGCAGCCCCGTCGTTGCCACTCCCTCCGATGGGGCGCTTCAGCGGCATCCTCATACACTGACGGCGTAGCGAGGATGGGGGGTGCGGCCGCTCGGGCGCACCATTAATATGGAGTGGTGGGAGTTGTGGGAGAGAGGGGGCGGCGGTCAAACCTATGGCTCGCCTCCCGGTGAGCCTGCACATCGGACTGCTGGCATGCCTACCAAAGTTTCACACAGCTACTCGCACGCCTCCCAATGACACTGCGCAGCGAACACGCCTCCGTCAATTCACACACATGCACGCACGCCTCCCCATCTGCCTGCGCGGTGGACGCGTCCCATCAACTCACGCCTGCTCGCACGGCACACAGGTCGTGCGGCAGCATGTATATTGTTTTTCTATTTGGATGATTAATGATGCCGCTTTATTGCTTAACCAAAGCATGGCACGTATCCATTGCTGGTCTAACACTCACGGTTCGAATAAATAATCCGTTTGGGATATTGGTTCCCAATTATTAATAATCTATCATCTGTAGTTAGATAAATATTACATCAAAGCTGGTCTCAAATTTGACCATAAAAGTACAATGCCACTTTGTATTGGTGTCCATATGACAACACGATAAGTTTCATGAATTTCAAATAAGTTCTGGATGTACTAGAATTTAAAAATCAGGATTCCCAATGTTTGAAATTTGTTGCATGGGGAGTAAACATTCACCCAGTGAGACACATGCATTTTTGCAATCCATTTAGGTGCACTGTCACGTGTGCATGTGGCTCAAATTTGAATTTTGCACATTATACCCGTAGAAAATCAATCAATCAATGTACTAAAACGTCTTAATGATCTCTGTGATTTTTTTGAAATTAAAACGTCCCTCCTTTGGTAACATATATGTTCACCGCGGGATGATTAATTTAACATGCATCGGAGTTGTGGTGGATTCGCGGTGTGTGTGTGTGTGGGTGTGTGCGGCTGGGGGTGGCGGGTGGCTCGCAGTACACTACGAGTTGTGAGCCACCGTGTGGGTTGGCTGTTTTGTTAGGCAGGCTGGTGCCACATCAGAGTCGTGAAATCGTTATTTAAAACATTACACAACCCTTTCATACATAAATGTTTTGTCCACATGCAGTCGATGGTTGTCCTACACGACACTCGATACTCGCGTGTGAAGCTTTCTATGGGCCCGCGAGGTCATCGTCCATCACTTTGACGAACAGCCGGCAGTGAGGTTAATTCGACCAGCAAGGTAGAATCTTTTTGTTTGTGTTATGGTGGTATATAGTATGCGTTGAAGAGGTGGAAGGGGACTAGCATATATATACTATACGTATGCGTCAGTGTACAAGTACACCTCACTCAGTGTCGGGACTTTTTGGTTCCCGAGGCACGTGCCACATCAAAATTGTGAAATTGGCTATTCAAACATCACACAACACCTTTTTGGGCCACATGCATATCCTAGCTAGGACACTCATGTGTGACGCTTCCATCTGTGGGCCCATGAGGCCATCGTCGATGCATGCATGCATCACTTTGACCTACATTGGGAGAGGTTAATTAATTTCACCATCGATGAGGATTTTTTGGGGTTGTACATATATAACGACAGATCATATAGTATGCGGTGAAGAGGAGGGAAGGGGACCATCATATGTAGTACGTTTGCTGAACCTCGCTCTGTGTGGGTGCATGGTTTATGGTTTTTGAGGCATGTGGCACATCAAAGTCTTTGCATTTTGGGTATTCAACATATATATGTTTGGCCCACATGCAAAGCAGTGGTGGTTGTCCTCTCGCACCCACTTAAGCGGTTATCAGCGATATCGATGCTTTCCATCTGTGGGCCCGTTTGGTCCATCACTACTTTTTGCCTGACAACAAGAGAGGTTAATTTGACTTAGGAGGGGATTATTATTTTTGCTCTGGGATGACATTCATGATACAATTTTAGCACACACACATGCATGTGTACGCATGAATCCCTCCCATCGAGTCGAAGTGGCTAGTACAACGGCACATCATGAACCGATCTCGCTCTATGTGGGGAGCCAGTGTACGATTTGTGACGCACGCGCCACATCAATGTTGTGTATTCAAACATGCATGCATGCATCGCCTCCATACGTATGCATGTAGTGGTTGCCTATGAACGGAACACTCCCTCGCGTGGTTATCGGCGACAAGTCTATATATTCATGGGCCCGCATGGACATCCATGATCACCTTGACCAACAACAAGATAGGTTACCATGGCGGATTCTTCATTTGGTTCATGTTATCGTAGTATAGGTCATGGTGAGATTCAGACCTTAAGTTTGAGCGCATATACTATGTACGCATGCATGCATGAATCCCCGTCGTTGGCCTGAAATGTGGTATAACATACATATGCATCGTCAACCTAACCCTCACACAGTGTGGGGATTTCTAGTTCGAAATCACGGTGCCACATCAAAGTTGTTCCATTGTTACTTAAAAACACACCTCTCCATACATATGTTTGGGCCACACGCATGCAGTGGTTGCCTTCGGGGAGTAGCTACTTGCGTGATTATTGGCGAGCTAGCCCATCTCCGGGGTCACATGGACGACCATCAATTTGACCAACAACAAGAGAGAGGTTGTACAACCAAGGTGGATTATTCTTGGTCCATTTTACGATCCATCTTGGTGAGATATGCTTCTCTGGCCCATCGACTGAAAGTGT